>NC_134703.1:1972500-2162500 GCF_043290135.1 Rhipicephalus microplus
TTTTTAGTAAATTGAATGGCTACTTCATGTGCTTTCCTAACCTCTCCACAATACAGACTTCAGATGTACCCTAAAATGGTGGTCATCAGGAACGCAGAGGAGCGGTGCTCGGCAGCGCCAACGACGAGCACATCAGCGATAGCATCAATTACTACGGTCCCTTCCACAGAAGTTGCGAACTCAAGTCTTTCGTGGACTGACTGCAAGCCACCTGAATGCGAATGAAGGGACTCGCCGAAAGAAACCCAGTTTTTTCGCGGTGGTTGCGTTCTCACCTAATGTAAAAAATTGTGTTGAACACAGCGTTGCGAAGCCTCTTCCTTGTCACCGCTCTCGCTGTTATTCCTGGCATTAGAATATAGTGTCAATGACTAATTACTTCACTCTATATACTGTTTTCCTATGATATTTGAAACGATTAAATGTATAGGATATTAATGTGTTTCAGTGTATACGGCGTCGATGCGTAGATTACGTTTACGCTTTTTTGAAATATGTAAAGATCGCAGAATAAATTTATTTTCAGATGTCGACACTTTAATGCTAAAGTTTTATACTGAAACAAAACCAAGTAGATCCAAGCATACCCAACTACAAAGTACGGACAATTCGAGACGTTCTTTAAATTGCCGTTACAAAACTCGTTTAGGAGATTCCAACGTCGGCATCGTTGCAGCGTCGTTCAATGTGAGTGAAAAATCATCTTGTCCGAGACCGAATAAATGGAGAAAGATACAAATAAAATACTAAACTTTTTGGGTGGAAGTGAGAAATAGACAGGTTATATGCATGTAAAGCAGCTGTCCCACCACAGAATCGTGATATTCCTTCGTTTTAAGAAATGTATTTTGTTGAATCTACTTAGGATAAAAACAGCAATATGAATGTCATGTATAGACGAAAAAGTCTTTTTAAGACAATAATACTGCATAGCAGACGCAGTGAATCACGCCAGCTGTCGAAACAAGTGAGTTTCGCAACGAATGAAGGTTCTAAAGGCCCACGAGTTACAAAAGGCTCAGGCGTTAGTCAATAATCTTAGTCAGCAAATTTACAATAAAACTAAAGAGCTCGGTAAGTTTGTGCGTTGCCTTGCGAGTGCCTAGTTGGCTCTTCGATGATTAGCAAAAGAAATAGTTGTGGTGTAGTGGGCAATTGGCTGTCGTACGTTTTCCTATAACGTGCTCAATTAGTCATAATAACAGCTTCTTAAAATACAAAAAAGGGACGCAATATTTTCTTTCCTAGCTTTTTTCACCTTTCTGGTGCTCTTCATTACTCACCAGCAGTGATTTTTGTTGATTTCATAGAGAATATCAGGGAGGGATTTGAGTGCCGCTGTTTTCGGTTGGCAAGCTTTGTGTTTTGTGTCCTCAGCTAAACGAACAGTGTTACGGTAAATGCATACGCTTTAAGACGGTTGGGTTGGTGCATACGATGGGGGATGGCCTTGTTATTTTATGTTGCCATATACGAAAACAAGAACATTTACCAGCACGAAAGGGCGTCACCGAGATGTCTAACAGTTACCGATTGGTTCATATACACGAAACATCAGCTCCTCATTGTTACCTGCGCTGCTTTTGATGAAGCTGCCCATTCATTATTCCATGTCTCACATGGCTATTGTGTGCAGTCAACTGGTTTTACTTTATTTTGTGCGCTTTCATCTGCGCAAAGCGCGAAAACAGCATGTAGCTCACAAGTGTGATATTTTGATAGGCTCGACACCTTGTGCTGGAATTGTCACGTTTAGTGAATGGTAATTAGCTATTGGAAGGAATGACTTCTTTTTTTTCTATCCTCATCATTTGAGCAGCCTGCTTGACATCTAACATACTAAATGCTGTAATTAACAATAATTGTAGTTTCCAGAAAACATTATATGTTTAACACCACAAAACACGTACGTATACGAAAGCAGCAAGCAAAAATTGCATGTACCTTGTTTTTGGATGATTTCAGACGCCATCTTTTTTTTTCAGAACACCAAGGTAATCAACGCATAAAAAAATTCGTGGAAGTGGAGTAAAGTACCGCAGAAACCTAGCTGGATAGGTCAATGTGTTTAATTCACGTCGTTCCGTAATTTTCTGAAATGCACCAGAGATTCTTGAGCCTGCGTAAAGATCACTACCATAACGAGTTCGTCAAGTTGAAGAACGTGCAATCACTGTGCGGCGACGAGGACTGAGGATTCGAACACGCCCCACCGCGGTGGTATAGTGGCTAAAGTACTCGGTTGCAGACCCGCAAGTTACGGGATTGAATCCCGGCTGCGGCGGCTGCATTTACGATGGAGACAGAAATGTAGGCCCGTGAGCTGAGATTTGGGTGCACGTTAAATAACCCCAGGTGTTTTAAATTTCCGGAGGCCTCCACTTTGGCGTCTCTCATAATCTTATGGTGGTTTTGGGACGTTAAACCCTGCGTATCAATCAATGGAGATGCGAACCTCAACCATGGAGGGCGCCTCGACGTCCTCGAGGAAGTGAAGAACATCGAAACACAGGAAGGCCACGGTGGACTGGGCTGTGCCGTCACTTTACTAAGTGACTAATGGCTGTTTTGTTTTTTTTTCTATTCGATTTTCTCGTAAATATCTTTTTTTCATTTCTTCCCATTTTTCTTCTTTTTTCCATTTCTTGGTGTTAGATTCATAAAAAATATATTTTAGCACGATAGCGTTCAAGAGCCTCTTTTTCGCGGGAATTCAGGTCTACGTCGTTGGATGTAAGCGAAAAACCATATTCTAGTGCATGAACGAAATCCCACGGAAGGCGCAAATAAAATAGATACAAACTTCAGCCCAAATCAGTATCCAACTGAGGACGTATCTGTGGCAAACACATGCTCTACCATATAAATACGCTATTGTTAGAAAAAGATTTCAAACAGTAAAAGAAAGTTATGCAGCGGAAGGAGTCTCCTTAACGCACGTAATATTGTGGGACAGATGCGAAAAATCGCGCCAGGTGGCAAAGCATGTGAGTAACGCAACGAGTAAGTGTTTAGAAGGGCCGCCAACAACAAAGCACTGCAACCTGTACGCGTGTTGCCTAACCGACTATCAGTACGTCCTTCGCTGATTCGCAATTCGAACAGTTGAGGCATAATGGGCACTTGACGATTGTATTTGCTGTATACAATCGCCAATTGTTAGAAATGGTCAATACAACGTACACAGTCATCCATTTACTCCCGGCACGGTTGAGGCATGCACCGAGAACGAAAGCTAGAATACCGAATGAGAAGGCAATGCCCACGGTGCCCCATTGTGCTATTACGTTCTATAGAGTATACTCCTGCACGGTGCCCCATTGTGCTATTACGTTTTATAGAGTATACTTCTGAAGGAGAACCTCGAGCGTCCTCGAAATTTTCGAGATATTGCCACAAACAGCTGGCACTCTTGCGCCAAAGGAAAGTGTAGTCTGTGGGCGGTGCATTCATTGCACAGCTTTTTTTTCTTCATTCTTTTTCTCTTTATTAGGGCAACGCTTCTTAATGTCGAGACATGGCGATGAAGAACAAACGCGTTCCGGACTATACTTTCTCTTTCTGCCATGGAGAAAAACAATCATGACAGCACGCTCATCCGCGAAAGGCCCTCGCAGTGTGGACCTTTACGATGAAGAATGAAACAACATTGTTTATACTGTACACACGTGTTGTCACCCCTTTGCGTGTTCGAGTAGACATGTACGGGTGATACGCGGTCACCTGAATGATCCCCTGAGGCTTCGCCCACTCGTCGCCATTCACTTCATGGATATGCTGGGACTTTTCAGGGACGAAACATCTTAAGGCATTGGTCTGTACACCCTCGACGTATGTAGTGGTAGGTAGTCATCTGTAGTTTAGTTCTTGTGGTGTTCACTAGATTACGGCACTTGTATATGATGAAAAGATGCGAGATGGTATAAAACTAGATGGTGGTACTTGGAGTGTTCACTAGATGAACGGACGGATGGACGGATGAACGGACAGCCGGACCGACAGACAGCCGGACAGATGGACAGACGGACTGTTCACGGTTTACCAGTAAAACCCTCCGAAGCTTTGTTTGCCCCCTCATCATCATTCACTCCATGTATATGCTGTGATTTTTTTTCCAATATTTACACATTAGTGTACTTTCAAACTCTTGACAAAGTGCCACCTTTTATACTGTACTCACATTTTCATTTACACCTGCTGCTAAAACATTCGTGAGGTTGTTGTATACGAGCTTGCCTCAGCCTACATAACTGTCGTATTACGCTCGTAGGGTAAAATTATTCGCAATGCTCCTTCCCTAAAGCTTCTGAATGCATTTTTTCAAACGAAATGCTGTAGAATTCTTCAGGTATTATACACATGGTTACAATACCATATTAAGGCTGTTTTCTGTGTGTTATCTGTTAGGTAAGTTTCAGCAAGCCTTCTAATTCTTCCACCCGAACGCAAAGTTCACGAGCCATTTCCCGGCACACTTTCTTTCTGCCTTTCCTTTATCTTAATTTAGAAGCGTCTTTTGCTATCCTCCTCCGGCGTTCAGAGCTGAAATGTTCGAGTTGTAGAATTACAGTAGGGTAATAGGCAATCTTTTTTTTCTTTTGTTGCTTCTTTTTTGTATGCATTGGTATTTAAAAAATGCCACGTTTCCTTAATGTTCTATCGTAGCCGAGCTTCTGTCGTTCTCGCACGCAAAAAATTGGAATTAAAATTTTAAACAAGAAAGGACATTAAAGAGAATACATAAAAGAAACTCAATTCACTTTATATTATATTGAAGTTTGACAAGTTATGGCTCACTTGCTCTTTAGAAATTACAGAGCATGGCCTCGAATTTAGGTATTGATCATGAACTAATAATGACGATATTATAACAGATCGCACATGGCTCGCAGAAAACGAGGGCACCTTTCATGTCGGGCTGGAACTTTCATGTCGGGCAGAAACTATGCAAAACATTTATTGTCACCGAAGTCGCCCAACGCGATAATTTTATTTATTAATAGCTGTTTATTTCTAACGTAAAAGTAAGCAGACAGTCGATTTTTTTTTTGCGAATGCTGAGTTGTGTATATTTAGAGTAACCACGTTGTTATACTCGGACAACAGGCTCCGCCTGAGCCAGGAAGGACTTGAACTCCGAAAGGCGGCGAAAAGCGCCTTTTCCACAAGTGTCATTGAAGTCGTCGAAATCGACATCAAAGAGAGCCCATCCTTGCTTCTCGTGACGGTATATTTCGAAGAAGTCAGCAGCCTGCACGAAAAGCGGGCCTTATGGAGTGTATAGCTATGCATAGAGGAAAAGAGTTCTGGACAAGAATCGAACAGGTTTTTTTTTTAAATTAGAAGAAACCTATCGGATTTGTCTGCGTTTTAAATATGGTGACAGAATGGTAGTGATAGGAATGATTATTAATTTCTCCCAAAGTTTTTACTTCAAGATTCCAAAAACGCTTTGCAACATCAAAAATTATCCTCTTTTCACGTTTTGCGCCATGAATATGACAAAATGAGTCAACTGTCTGTGTGTGTTGCAGCGATTAACAACGCTTGATTTCAAAGAAAGAGCAAACGCAGAATGAAAATTAAAGCCACAAGTCCTCGTCATTTTTTGCGGTCTTAACCACAGATGTCAGCGTCTTGCCGATGTCATTACACAGCTCATGCTGTAACGATTCGCCTTGCTTCTTAGGTTAACTTAACACAATAACACTTTGGAGGTTTCAAAGGGAGGGGAACGGTACAATAGGTAAAGAAGCCATAAGGGTCATCATTTTTTAGGAAGTGATCAGGGCTGCCAGCCGACACTGCCGTTACACACGTGCCCACGTTACACACAAAGCTACAGGCGTTACGCAATTGCTTTTTTTGTTTACTTGTAAAGTCATATTGGAACCTGAAAAATGCAACGTTGGTACACATAGCACGTTAAACCTAACGTTGACTGAGCTTTTAATTATCGGGACTAACGTTCTATGATGGTCGTACACGCTCTATCACTGAAAAAAATCTGCAGGAATGATGTGCTCGTTTTTGAATCTTCGTATATATCTGTGTAGTTCTAAGTTGTGATCATATCGATGAGCTACCCAACTGAAGTGCTTGTTACTGATGGTAGTGTGGGCAGTGCGTCTCAATCAGAAGCATCCTTGTGTATTACACTTATTTCAAGATTGCCCCGCCACGGTGGTCTAGTGGCTAAGGTACTCGGCTGCTGACCCGCAGGTCGCGGGTTCGATTCCCGGCTGTGGCGGCTGCATTTCCGATGGAGGCGGAAATGTTGTAGGCCCGTGTGCTCAGATTTGGGTGCACGTTAAAGAGCCCCAGGTGGTCAAAATTTCCGGAGCCCTCCACTACGGCATCTCTCATAATCAAATAGTGGTTTTGGGACGTTAAACCCCACAAATCAATCAATCAATTATTTCAAGATTGAAAGCGATGATTCCTCTGCATTGGCCCGCAACCTGTGGCCCGCAGGCTGCATAGGGCACGCGTGCAATATTTAGCGGCTCCCGGAAAATGCAGGAACTTCCACATCCATATCCTTGTCACGTCTTACATGAACTGTAAAGAAGCTCCTTAAGTAGTAAATAAATATAGTATGTATCCCAGTTTATGTACATTATTGTTAACGCACTTCATCTAGTTGTTCCTGCTGGACGACGCGTTGGATGAGCTTAGAAGACGCCTACAGATGCACTGGGTTCAGTCTCATCTCCTTAGGCGTGTTCAAAGCGCATCCACCGCATCGTTGTCGTCAATTTGCCAATATTTTTTTTTTCAGTGCCTGCAACGCCCCCCCCCCCCCCTTTCTTGATTTGCCGCGGTTACCGACACCTGATAATTAATAAACGCCTCCTGGCTTCTGTTTGACATGCAGCTATTTATGGGTTATGCAGCTGTTTTATATATTAGAGACATGATTACAATGAAAATACAACCTAAGTAAAGTGAAGAGGTGGGCGAGTTCCAATAGATGAATTCTTGACGCTCAAAAAGTTTCAAAAATGCATCTCAATTTAATTAGCAGTTCCCAGGACGCAATTTTCGGTGTGTTGTATGGGGTATATGCTTTCAAATATGCGCACTATTGTTTTCTGTTTTTTTTTCTCTTTTTTATCATTAGGTATAAACAGCCGGCGGTGGTTCACCATGTTTGTGCAACAGGCGATGTACAGGTGGTAGTATTATTGTCCCATGCTTCATTGAAACATTAAACGCTGCTCTCTCAACTATTGAAATGACTTCAAACTTAAGCCTGTAAAGCTCGATGTAATGGGCTCTTTATTTGAAAAAAGGGCTGCTTTTCAGTTTTTACTGCCTTCATACAAGGAATAGTCCATGTCGATCGCCGGAACTTACCTTTTGTTTCATGATCTCGCTGTCTTCGAATGATACAGAGTAGTTTTTGTAAGAAGCAATGCAGATTTTTCCTGGAGCGGTGAGTTCACGTACGTAATCTTGCTTGCAGTGCTGTAAATGAACACGAATAAGTTTCTTATCTTTAGATCAAGTGGTAGATTTGTCCTTCAGTATAACAAAACAAAACTGACACTAATGTAACAAAGGCCCGGCTAAACGAAGTGAGGCACACAGGCCTCCACTCTACCTGTGGAAAGGCGTTTCCTTCATTAGGTTCCTTCATTTAGATAAGATAGCTTTATCAGCCATTGTCGCGGAAATTCCGGCGTCAGCGTCTATGGCATTGGTTGTGACCGAAAAAGTGGCGTTGCTCGCTAGCGAAAACGACGATTGACGCAAATAATAAAAATAAATGTTGCAGCCGGGATGAGAACGGCGTTTTTTTTGCGTGGCAGGCAAGTGCTCTATCAGTGACGCGCGTCATTGCTTGAAGCTGCTCCGAAAGAGAAAAGAGAGAAAGAAAAAAAATTCGGCAGATCCCACGTATCTTGGGAATCAACGTTATGCGAAGTATGCGGAGGGAAGGTGAGCATGTCGTACTTTCTTTTATTAAGCGACAAGCCATGAAATGACGCTAAATAAGTGTACTGATCTCCTGCGCACAGATATATGTTCAAGAGTTGCCGATGTTTATATAACCAGTTGTTTGCACTTGCGCAACGATGCCAACTTGAACATGCGCTATATATTAGAAACAGCAGAAGCTGGTTTAAAGCGCTCATGCTCGTGAGGATGCTGGCCATGCTCACTGCTACATAAATTAACTTCAGCGCATGGTACGTAACCATAATTGACATTAACCGGATGTGACGGCTGTATCAAAGAAATACATATGTAATGTTTATAAAATTGGATAGGGGCACTGCAATCACTATTGACGTTTCACGAAGAATAGCGTCTATTTGAAATGTAGTTCCGAAACGTAGCGTAGCCCTGTGGTAGAATGCTTCATCGCCACGCCGAATGCTTGAGTTCGATTCCAGCTGGGACCCTGACATTTATTCTTTGCATTCGTCGCGTCGACGCTACCGATGTCAGGTATTTCTTAACGCTCGCCCGTTGAAATTGCCAATGTGTGTTCTCGTCGTTCCTGGGTAGATATATACTGTCAATCACCTGTGGTATATACGTGCATATCAGTGGCACATACTCGCCTGTGAATATGTGCCACTGTCTGGCGGGAAGTGTTTGATGACGTACGCGACGGGATTGGGACATTATTCATGTTGTGACCAGTGCGTCATATTCCACATATCATCCTATTCTCCCATGCTAATTTTGGTTCACGCCAAAATTACCATGGGGGCACCCAAACGAGAGCATCCTAATGTAAGCGGCCAATAGATAGATATATAGATAGATAGATAGATAGATAGATAGATAGATAGATACGCTCAAAGTTCCCGAAGCTCACAAAGAAGTGCCTCGCATTTCAAAATACCTCTACATAGTCGTCAAAAAACGCGAGAAAGCGCGCTGAAGGCCCACTGTTAACTGGCAGAAGCAGAGCATGTCAATCGCTCAACACTGCGGCGTTTGAAGGCTTACCTTGTATAAGGCGCTCATGTAAAGTACGTAATTTCGGAGCACGCAGCTGCAGTCACGCGCCGGCAGCAGCTCGCGCATACGCAGACGGCTTGGTAGCGTCGTGTGGAACCTCATCGTCTGCTACGGCGGGACGTGCTGTCCGCATGGTAGGGCAGCGCGTGAATTTCATTGTTATTACCTCAACTGCATGGGTTGATACTCTGCACTAAACGTTGCGCTACGCCAGCCTCTCAGCTTTTATTGGCAATATAGGGGCTGTAGAAACAGTATTTGGCAGTATACCTTATTTGCTTTCTCGGCACGCCGTAGTACTGAGTGCGTTCACGTATATTTCTTTCAATGTGTGGACCACAGTACGCTGCGACGGGGAACACACCATAATGAGCGCAAGATGAGTGTGGTCTTTATTTGACGCTAAAAAAAATTGCAGCATATCCACGGAGTGAATGAAGGAGAGTGGGGCGAAGAATTCGTCCGTCCATTCGTTCTTGCTTCCGTCCGTCCATACGTCCGTCAGTGTGACCGTCCATGTGTCCATCAGCCCGTCCGTGCGTGCGTCTGTTCGTGCGACCATCCCTGCGTTCGTCCATGCAGCCGCCCCTGCGTCCGTTCATGCGTCCATCCATGCATCTGTCTATGTGTCCGTTCGTCCATCTATTCAACACTCCAAGTACCACCATCTCGCCCCGCCGCGGTGGTCTAGTGGCTAAGGTACTCGGCTGCTGACCCGCAGGGCGCGGGTTCGAATCCCGGCTGCGGCGGCTGCATTTCCGATGGAGGCGGAAATGTTGTAGGCCCGTGTGCTCAGATTTGGGTGCACGTTAAAGAACCCCAGGTGGTCTAAATTTCCGGAGCCCTCCACTACGGCGTCTCTCATAATCATATAGTGGTTTTGGGACGTTAAACCCCACATATCAATCTATCAAGTACCACCATCTCGCATCTTTTCATCATATATTCCCCATATAGAAGCACCGCCATCCAGCGGACATTCCAAGGACTAAACGAGAGGTGGCACACGCACACTTTCTTCCGGCTTGCGCTTCGGGTCCACTTCCCACCTTTAACCACCTCGAGTTCATGGTATATACTAGTTCGGTGTATTCATGGCACTGCGACCGAACGCTCGCTAAACCTTTCGAAAACCAAGAAGGTTACGCCCAGCGAGTATGACGTAGCAAACTTTTTCAGTCAGATAGTGCTCAATGGACATGCCAATGGCTGCTAATGGGAAATGAGAGGCGGAGAATTCGGCTTTTTCTTTCTTACGGCTTGCGCTTCGTATCTACTTCCCATTTTTAACCACCTCGAGTTCATTCATGGTATATACAAGTTCACTGTATTCATGGCTCTGCGGCTCAACGCTCGCTAAACCTTTCTAACGCTAAGGAGGTTACACCCAGCGAGTATAACGTAGCAACCCTTTCTTGTCAGATAGTGCTCAATGTACATGGCCATGGCTGCTAATGGTGATTGCAGCCTGCGCGTTAACTGAAAGCCGAATTCTCCTGTCTCTCATTACCCATTAGCAGCCATTGACATGTACACTGAGCAATATTTTTTTATTGTTCAACAACGCACAGAAGAAGTCTCTCACCGGCACCACCTTGGAGGTCAAAATGTTATACTTGTTACATGCTACGGGAGACGAACGGGTGCCGCTATAAGGAGCTTCGCCCCTAAAAGCACTTAACCGCGACTGCCCGAAAGCCAAGCGGGATTAACGTAACAAAACAAATGGGAAATAATTGAGGAATTCTTGACGAGGACGACCCTCTGCCCTTTTCTCGACTAGATTTCATAACGCCTGATAAAAACTCGCTTACCAGTGCCGAAATGCACGTTCGACGCGTCCAACTTAATACCTCGTCATGCCCCTGGTGCAGCAATGACGGCACTCGTTCTGTAGGGCTTGTCATATGTATGATAGTCGTTATGATGTTTCAAAAAAAGGATACCTTCCAGAACTGAAGACAAATGTCTCACCTCCGCAAACGAAACTTTCCGACCACGAATGGCAGCCAATACGTAATCCTCTTCAGATGTATTTTCGTCGTAGATATACATTCCTGAACTTAGCGTATACGTAGTTAGGACAGTGATGTTTTTTCCAATGTCCGCCGCTTGTAGATTCTGTGCCGTGGATTTCTGAAGAAATGCGAGAAACGAAAAAAAAAAGTGCCAGAATGCATACATTTGGCGCAGCTATCATTTGAATCTTTGATATTGGACAGCACAAAATCGACATAGGCACACCATAATCAATTTTAAGATCGGTTTTTCTTCACTGTGCAGCACAGAACTATCACTGACAGTAGTCTCGCTGGTACATTCCTACTTCGGCCTAGAATTCAACTGCTAGTCAGCACTGGCTCACAGGTCCGACACTGTATGAGTATGTGAAAAGTAATATTGGTTTCAACAGATCACTCCTGTTTCCATGCTGCATCATTGACGCAACGACTAATCTGTCCGATATAAACCTGGCCACAAGTGAGTGGCGTTTCGTGCACGATGTCAACAGCACATGTAACGTAAGGCCAAGCGTGTTTTTTATGCTTTTTTGTTTACATTGCTTTTTTAGGTGGTCCCGAAATAAGTGGGCATATGAGAGCTAGTTTAAGCAGTGCGGAAAAAAAGTCAAGGTACAATGCACCCTATGGACGTATCTTTTTTTATTTTTTTAAATCTGCGACATAAGGTAATACGTCTGGCCTTTTTTTTTTTTCTGCACGTGCAGAGTCAGATTAAGACGCCTAAATGCAGCCGGGCACTCAATTAGCGCCTGTACTGAGCCTCTGTGTTCTTTTTTGTCCCGTTCAATTGCGCACTATACAACTTTGAATAATATGGAGCAACTAGCCTAGCAATGTATTTTGTTAGGCTATCAGTTCAATATCTCAGCTTACTGAGCCTTATTCCCGAAACTTCAGTTTTTTAATGCTTGTGTACAACGTGTGGGAATACACAACGATGGCGTTTCGAATGCCGCGAGTGTTCTACTTAAAACGCTTCAACTTGAGTAATCAAACTTCCACGCCTATGCTTAGTTTACAGTCACACAACGGGCTGGTTTTTAATTTTTGTGGTTATACACTTGGTCATTACAAGAATATATCACTGATAGTCAAACAAACTGAGTGAGAGAAATAGCTTGCACTTTGACCTCCATTTAAGGATAACTCCCCGCACATAGGCAACATAAGTTTCTTACCAGTGTAGCAGCATTGATGCGTTATCCTTTGTACGGCCAAGAGGACCAGATTGTTGCAGTGTCAGTGTGTGTGAGGGCCACGAAGATAGTAATATCAATACTCCTGCAATACATGGTTGTATTACATTAAAGTAGCATAGGTAATTATCTTTATTACACATATGCCGACAGTCGCGCATACTGATGTACGTAATAAAACAACGTTATTCTAAGAAATCACCTGGCTTCATATATAAAAGATCACTTCATTCTGCTTTTGATTGCTTGATGTTCCAGATTTATAGTGTGGTAGAAAAGGTACACAGTTTTTCGCCAGCACTTTTGCCGTCTGTTCCTACGCCCTATAGTTTTGTGTTCGCGCAGTTCGCTTGCAGAATCATATTGTGGTATAGCTAAATGAACGGAACTGTTCCGTAAACTTAATTTTGACGAACTTACCTACATAAATCCTTCATGACTTCAGTGTGCCGGGCGAGCTCGCTGTCATCTGCATAACTGCGGAAACGCAATCCAAGGGCCCTCTGTCGTCCATCGCTAGTCGCTTTGACCCGTGGTGGCCAGTGCCGCTGGAGTTTACTCAGGAGCTGTAGCGAATAAGCAAGAATGAATTCTTACGAAGGTATAAATGTCGAAGAAGGTTTGACAAATATGATATATTTCTCATTTGTTCTGAATACCCTACGGACTACCTACAGGTTAATAATTTGTCTTAAGATTGTAGCATCTTTACTCTATAACCGAGGACTAATTATCTTGTTTTTTTTGATCATTCATAAATTCCTTAAAAAACATTTTAAGCAATGTGGGGAAAGAAAGACAGGTGAGGGTCATTTAATAAACTATGAGTACAGTTTAGTTGATGCAAAAGTGCGCATAGAGAGAAATATTTTTATTTCTTCCAGTGTTTTAGGCAACAGGTCCCCGTCTAAATGGTGATCAATAGCCCATGGACACTGGCACATAGAAAAAGAAACAATGAAACATAGCTGTAACATGGATTGGCAAATACCGCTCTGTTGAACCACGTACTATACCTATTGAAGGTTTCCATGGTTTCAACTGTAGAGAAGACTAAATAAATGACAATGTTGGGCATCACAAAATGAATCAACTTATACAACATTGTAACATGCCCGTGAAACTAGTTAACACAAAATAATGTTCGGGCTCGACTACGATCGGGGATGCCAAATTTCAATGTAGGCGAAATGCAGCCCACCAGGGCACATTGATTACGGTGCATGTCGAATAACATTAGGGGTTAATGATAACATAGTGTCCGTCACCATGGTATGCCTTGAAATGATAGCTTGTATTGTTACGTACAATATCAGAACAATATCAGAAATTAGTTGTTCAGCGCACCTAAAAAAAGGAAATCAGCTGCAGCTGCTGTGTAAAGTGTATTCGCTGAGTTTGCGTGTGTTTGAATAGGGATATTCATATCATTGGTTTTCTTGAACATAAACTAATTTATTTTAATAAAATCAACAGTTTAATCTTTTTTGAATATTGAACGAATTGAACTATATCCGACACGCATGTTTTTTTGTAAGGGGGGATAATTGGTAATACTTCGTCACCGTAGGTAGTTCGAAACTTTACTAAGGGCATATACAAAGAGGAAAATTGGAGGCGCTTATGTTTAAACTGAAAGCTTTTTTTTTTGCGAATTGTACCTATAGACCAACTTAAAAAAAGCAAAAAGACAAAAACAAGCAAACGTTCATTCGAAGCCAATCGTTACTCAACCACTAGTACCAAGAAATTTATCAACATAGCAAAGTTGACCGTGTGCATACACATTAAATGTCCTCACATTACATTTCAGCTGCCTCAACAACTAACTTGGGGCTCATCCTTTTTGTACCTATCCTTAGTAAATTGTCATGCTGCCGACAATGACAAATATCATTGTTTGCAGACAATAAATAAACTATATAGTGAAATGTGGTGGTAGTGCTTTGCGCTAAGCGCTTTCAAGAAGATTTCATTTTCTTCATGTCATTGGGATCCAGCAGCTAATAAAACTGAATTTTTCAAGCATCATCAGAGATCACAAATGTTGCTACTCACTTGAAACAGTCGCTTTCCTATCTTTTTATCATGTGCGTAATCTTCAGAATCGACCGTGAAGTTGAGCACCCCAAAGTGTTCTATGTGTGCTTTGAAGAGGGACAGAATTTGCCTGCGAGACTTTTTGGATGCCAAGTATCTCATCATCTGTTCGATATTTCTGCAAGCGAGAGGTACAAATGTAAACAAGATAACTGCGTGAAATAAACTGACTTCAGTGAAACTACCTTTGTATAAAAAAACGTAACAAAATGACAAGCTTGCCCATTGAGAAATTGTGATATCTAGGAGTTCAAAATATTGAAATAGCCCTAATTACTTTTTTCATTTAATTTCTTTTCATTTTTATTTCTTAAAGACTTCATTGAAGGGGTAATACATAAGGGGTGAATACATACAAGAAAAACAAAAGCTATGTTTCGCTACATTGAAATTTTATCTGTTAAAGTGGGCAAAAATGTTGAAGGACAGGTAATGGATGTGATGTCATTGGAAAGGCCGTTCCAGTCGGTTGCTTCACGCAAAAAAGAGTGAAGTCGAAAAAGTGATGGTGCGGGCACGTGGGCGAAAAATTTGTTGCGGTTAACCGGTGTGACTGGAGATGCATGTCGGGGGTAGGATGTACGGTGGCTTACCGATGGAGCTGTAAAAAAAAAACTTGTTAAAAAGACAAATGCTAGCAGGGCGGCGACGAAATGTGAGTGATGATAAACTGGATTCTGTTTTCAGTGCCGATATGCTGATGTCGTATGAGTACTGATAGTAAATAAACCTTACTAGTTTATTTTGAAGTGACTCGAGTTGATTGATCAGATATTGCTGATGAGGGTTCCAAATGAGGGATGCATATTAAAATTTTGACCTGATGGGAGACTGATAGGCTAGTTTTACATCTTGAGGGGCATAGCGCAGATGGTGTTTTAACAACCTGGGTGTTTTTTGGAAGATGAAGCGATGTTCGTAATGTGAGTAGCCCAGGTCAAATCACTGCAAAGGGTTACTCCAAGGTATTTGTAGGAAGGAACTAGTTCAAAGTTAGCGCAAGCAACTCGGTAAGAAAAAATAAGTGTATTTGAACGGCGGAGGAAAGAGACAGTCTTGCATTTATTACGGTTTAGTTACATTATCTATAGGTTACACAACTCTTGCACACTTCGCAGGTCATTTGGAAGAGATGCGTTTTGGGAAACGTTAGTAATGGTACGATAAATTACGCAATTGTATGCGAACATACCGATATTAGATGAGACATGCAATGGTAGATCATTAATGTAAATTATCAATAACAGTGAAACCAAGTACGGACCGTTATGATGCTAGCACTAGATATACGGTGGTAGCACCAAGTTACGGTGGTAGCTTTAGATGTATTTATTTATTTTATTTAATACATACTGCAGACCATGGTTAGGTCCAAGCAGGGGGGCACAAGAAGATAAAATGCAAAAATACAAACAATACAAGCAAACAAGGCACTTATACATGGGGTAATTCATTCCACTCTTGTATCGTACGCGGAAAAAAAGAGTACTTTAAGGTGTCAGTAGCAGCAAAATATGGGGCGAAAGCATTCGGGTTGTGGTGCCTAGTAAGTCTTGTTTGTAACGGTGACAAGAACGGAGATGGGTCAATGGACAGTGCACCTTTACTTAGGGAAGAAAGGAAATCAAGACGGAAGCACTTTCTCCTGGATTCAAGGCTGGGGATTTTGTTAGCAAGCATTATTTGTGAGGGAGAATCAGTACGTGAGTATTTAGAGTAAATAAACCTTACAGCTTTTCTCTGAATTCTTTCTATTTTACGGATGTTGTGATTAGTGTAGGGGTCCCAGACTATACAGGCATATTTGAGCTTAGGTCTAATAAATATATTGCAATATATCGTTATTGACAAACACCATTCACCATGCAATATATCGTTATTGACAAAGATGAATTGTGAGCGATTACTCAAGAATTCTTTAATCCATGCTAAAATATTTGGATTTAGATGTAACGCATCAAGTTTTAGTAGTAGATGATCATGAGGAACTTTGTTGAAGGCTTTTGAACAATCTAAAAAGATGGCGTCAGTCTGTAAGTTATAATCCGGATTTACACTCAGGTCGTGAACAAACATGGCTAGCTGCGTTTCGCACAAAAATTCTTTCCTGAAGCCTTGCTGTGATGGATGAAAAAAGTGGTTAGAGTCGAGAAAGGCCATGATATGTGTGTAGATGATATGATCGAGAATTTTACAAGGCACACTGGTTAATGAGATGGGGCGATCATTTAATGGGGACTGTTTATTACAGGATTTGTAAACTGGAACAACCTTTCCATGTTTCCAGTCAAGAGGTAGCATGCCTGTTGAAAGTGACTGTGAAAACAATAAATATAGATATGCGGCATAAGTATGTTTCGTGTTCTTGAGAGCGCTTGATGAAATATCATCCACACCAGCCGACGACGAGTGTTTTATATTGTCTAATAAGGATGAAATACCAGATGGAAAAATGTAATTGGCGGCATGGAACATTCAAAAATGGCATGGGGAACAGAGAATGACACTTCAGCTTCATGAGTAAACACTGATTCAGAGGCGGTATTGAAGACATGGGCGCATTCAGCGTCTCTTAGGACAACACCTGACTGGTTTGATAAGGTAACAAAGCGCGTGTCATGAGGGTTTATAACTTGCCATAATTTGTTCGGGTTGTCCTTAAGCATGTTCGGTAAGTCAGAGTGAAAAAATGAGCGTTTAGCATGACGCATAGCTTCAAGTTACGCACTTTCAGCGTCTTTGTACGCATTTCATGCATCAGGTGTGCTACGGGACTTGGCTGCGCGGAAACGCCGTTTCGTTTTATTTTCTAATTGCTTCTGTGCTTTATCAAACCAGGGTTTGGCTGAATTAGTAGAGATTGTTATTAGATGAATGTATTGGTCTACTAACTCGTTTAGTTCATCTTTAAAAATGTGCCAGTTTTTGTCTGCGGCATGAGAAAGAAAGGTGCTTTCAACTTTGGGATAAAGCTCCTCCATGTCACGGTTAATTGCTCCATAATTTTCCTTATCATAAAGACAAATAGTTTTTTTTAACTGTTGGAGTCAAGAGAGGTTGTACCTCCAAGTCTACATGAATAACCTTGTGGTCACTGATTTCGGGAAGATACGTAATGGATGAGAAGCCTTCAGGGCAATTTGTTAGGACAAGGTCTAGAATATTTTGGCAGTTACCTGTGACACGAGTCGGTTGTATGACGTTAATGCCTATTTAATGGAATTAACGCGTATACATCTCGCGACGTAAGAACGCTACTCATAAACTCCAGGCGACCGCGGTGCTGTCTGAATGCGATATTGTTGAATGCCATTTTAGGGCATTTCTTACCGTAGCGGGAGTGAGACCCCGTATCGCGTCAGCTTGGCTGCAGCCGCTTCTCGCCGAAACGGACGCCAGTTAGTTTTGTGGGCGGTGATGGCTTGCGAACCATTGGTCAGGGGGCGTAGATGTAGAGCCGTGCAGAAGAGCAGGTCACAGAGACCGTCGGGAGGGAGACGGGCAGTGTTTGTTGCCTTGCACTCGCCCACGGTGCACAGAAGAACCCTCCGGGGCGTAGGGCTAGCGAACTCTGCCAGGAGCATGGTCGAGCCATCGGTGCCCGACGTTTCCAGCGACGCTGGACGGCAGGAAACGAAGCCCTTGTAGCCCTCGTATAGAACGCGCGGTTGGGCAGTGTCATTATACTGAAGTATACATTATATCTTTGAACGTTCTGTTAAAACGATGTCCCCAAGTACGCCTGATGTTCTCCTTTAATCAGTTTAGGTATTCCCTTTCCCCTAACATGAATGTACGAGCTGCCGACGAGATGACGATGTAGCCTGAATTACGGGATTGCACACAATGCAGTCTCTATCTATCTATCTATCTATCTATCTATCTATCTATCTATCTATCTATCTATCTATCTATCTATCTATCTATCTATCTATCTATCTATCTATCTATCTATCTATCTATCTATCTATCTATCTATCTATCTATCTATCTATCTATCTATCTATCTATCTATCTATCTATCTATCTATCTATCTATCTATCTATCTATCTATCTATCTATCTATCTATCTATCTATCTATCTATCTATCTATCTAATGAGTAGACTATTTGCAGGGGCCTACTTCATTGTGTATATATTATGATGTAGTTTTCTGTCAAATTATTCCTCTAAACGCGCTTTGTAGCAAGTGATTCTGGGAGGACACTCATTTGTTAGTTCATCCCGTTTTACATGCACACAACCGTAAGGAAAATAAATAAGAAATAATAAAAACCCTGTCATCCCATAATATTCTATACAAGAGAGACTGCATACTGTGAGTCGGAACAATGTGATGTTTCGGGTGATCATTTCAACACCCGATGCTTTGTAAGCACCTCTCTTTCGTGCCAAGAGATTTAAAAACCTTTCATAGTAATGTGTGATATTTCGCATGACTAAGAAAGATTTAAACAACGCTTTGCGGATAGAGCCCACTTTCCTTACACAGCATTTCATGGCTTTTGTTATTTCTCGTGCATTATTTTCCCCAGCATAGAACGTTACAAATTTCAAGAGGCTATGACATTTTCATTCTTTTTTAATGTTCTGCACGAGACCACACTAAATTTGATTTTTCGCAGAAAACTGCCACACAATGAAGTAGGTCAGTTCTAATTTAAACACCTTGTATATTTATTATATTTAAAATTGGCGTTATTGCATTTTCACCTAACATGTTTTTTTTTTCATTAAAACAATTGGGGCTTAACTGAAGTGTATATTCCTTATACCAATAATTATTTACCTAGCAATTTTCTTGTTGAACTACACACAATTGACCAAATACTTGTATATAATCCTTTTATATGCATCATTTTGCCATCGCTAAATAAAAAATAAATAAAAATATCAAAATAATAAAATATCAATGAGAGTTACGTGCATCACTGCTGAAAACTGAGTAAACCAGCTCTATGAATGGCACAAGTGGCATTGCGTTTCTTTGAATTGAAATGAATTTATTGTCATCAGATTATTTCAAAGGTCTACATGCTACACATATTTTCAATGCTTCTTGACATGTGACACACTAATATTTATCTCCAGCTTGCTGCTTACAAAAATATGTATACAAAGCGTCACAAAGCGGGTGGGTTGAAATGAGAAGACGACAAGTTGTTTGGATGTTTTTCTTTATCTTGAACTAGAAAATATGTACGTATTCATTGTAAGAAATAGAGTAGTATGGCAGGCAGCGCCGGGCACAAATAATGAAGAACCGAAAAAATTGATGAAGGTGTACACTTACTTGTGGTAGGCCTCGGCATGCTTTTTGTGTGCTGCGTACCATTCGAACTTCTCGTGGTATATTTGCGACGGTTGTTTGAAGGAACTTTGTTCTGGGCAAGCACGAGAGCGTCGACGGCGTTTCTTTCTCGCATTCTCACTGCTAAACACAAGACAAGAGCATTTATTTCAGAGATGAGACTCCTTGGGTCACTGCACGCAAAGTTTGGCGCTCGACGTTCATTTATCTTCCCAGTTTTCTCCGGTAGAATAAAAGCACCGTTCTTGTACGCTGTTACCTTCCGGAAAACTATAAGCAACCTGCTTACCAGCTCGCAATCGGGGTTACGGCTCTGGACAGTAAGCCGGACCAGAGCGGTCATTCAGGCACAGAAGTGTTCGGTGATCTAGAGCTGCCCATGGGGCTATATCATCGTCCTGCTTCCAGATGACAGCGGAACGAGCAGGATCAGAAGGTTATTGCCTATATATTGACAATAACGCGTATACATCTTTGTTCCATACCATTCCTTCGTTTTGTGGTGGTATACTATATATATTATATGCTACCCCGAACATCGATGCGCATGAAATGATCAGAAAATTGTCTAGGCCTTCTCTGGCTGCAGGCTTCGGCGCCCTGGAACAATATTTCGAAGGTTAACCTATATATATGGCGGGAGCGAAGAAAGTGGCCAACACAGGAGGGCCGTCTGACAATCGTTCGAGAAAACTGAGGGTCTCGCACCTGTGCTGCGGTGTTCTGTGCGCATTACCTCGCATACCGTCTGGAATGCTTGGCAAATGCCATGATAACACCGATGTTACTAGTCCAGCTTTCGTGAAGTTAAGTCAGTGAATGCTTCAGAATTTTTTTCCTTGGACAGCGAAATGCTTGCCTTTAGTCGTGACAAGCAACACGAAGATGGCAA
This sequence comes from Rhipicephalus microplus, assembly GCF_043290135.1. Classification (NCBI taxonomy): domain Eukaryota; kingdom Metazoa; phylum Arthropoda; class Arachnida; order Ixodida; family Ixodidae; genus Rhipicephalus; species Rhipicephalus microplus. The sequence continues at coordinate 1,993,005 of NC_134703.1, forward strand.
CAAGAGAACCAGCAAAAATGAGTGCCAGCAGCATGAGTCGGTGGTGTCGGAGCTTCCTGCGCAATTGCATAATACGCATACTCCCCGTTAATTCAGTGATCTAGTGGCACGCATGCATGAGGCTTCAGCGAATTGCAAAACAATGCCTTTTACTATATGCGCGTGAAGCCAAGGCTGATAACTGCTCCTTCTCTGTGTTTCAATAAATATTGTTCTACAAAAACTTATCAGAGCATCATTAGTCGTACATATAGTAAGTCTGCACAGTTGTCTTACAGAATGACGTATCGTTGTACGCGTAGCTGTGGTGCAATACTTACTCTTGCAAATCTGAAGCGTAACAAACAAAAAAAAAGACGTCAAGGCATGATGAAGTTGACAGGGCCTCTCAAGTCATTCGCATAAATCAAAGCAAACGAAAGTGCAGGTCACTGATGTGAAGATGCAAGCGCCAAAAGGTAGCAACGTACTTGCGATATTCATCGACACCATGTGGTGGAATTCTGAAATTATCACAAAAGTTCAACTCAAGATATACGTTGCTGAGAGAAAATGGTGTTCACGTTTTTTGTGTGTTTATTTAGACTGGAAAATGCCATCGCATATTGTGATTTCCATACAGAATGTATATGACGGCTGCCTACGAAGATATTATTTTGATAGAGAAGAGTATTGTTGATTGGTCGACTGGTTTCTTAAACGAGACTGCACAACCCTTTACCAGCTGGTGCTAACACCTCCAAATCAGTCAGTGTGTAAAGTGATATTGCATGTTTTGCCGTAGCACTAAGCCCTTATTCATTCCTTTTTACCATCCTACCTCTTCGTTTACAACGTTAAAGAAGATATAAAACTCATAAATGCCAATATGATCAAACTCATTCGGTTCGTAATGCGCCAAGAAGAGTGTGGCGCAAAAAAGTTAACAACTATTCGAACTCAAGTTAACAGAATTTATCTAGCTTTTATGACCGACAAAGGTGTGGTATAAAATATTACAAGCAAGTTCTTTATTAAAACCATACGTTCGATCTTTTTTTGACATAGCATAAAATTTAGTTGCGAGGTTGAGCATACGTGAGTTGTAATAAACTTACAGTGCACGTCGAAGAAAGGGAGTATGAAATAATTTTGACCGTATAGGCTCGTCTAACATGTACGTAGGTTAAACTATACGCATGTGTGTTTCCTCTGATATGCCGGGAACACAAATTTGGATACTTTTTGGCTCTATATTTTATTACGAACAGCAACCTGTTGCGACAACACAGAGGTGACGGATCCTTTCTCAGCAACGTTTGGTTTTCTGTTTTTTTTTATTTACGGAACAAAACAGCCATAGCGTGTTCAAGCGGTACGTGTCTCTCTGGTCATGGGGCCGCCTGATTGCATTAGTCAAGTTGGTTTCTATCACGTTGTATTTAAACTCTTGCCAATTCTTCTGGTAGTTGAAGAAGTCGTACACGATGAATTTGAATTGTTTGCGCTTCATTTGTGATGCTTTTTCGTTTTAGTAAACACCACTTCGTTATAGATGAAAACTAAATAATATGTAGAGAAAGTAACCAAAAGCTCTTGCGCTTTCTAACACGCGCCGCATATTTGATAGTCAACAATGTTGGCTTCAATGTCTCTTTTTTGGGTTTTAGCAATTTGAAACGAATCGCCATATTTCCAAGTAAAGATGTCGTTCGTAGTTTATAGTCGTATCATGTTTAAACCTGAAAAGAAATATATTTTTTATGCACAAATGCTTATTGCTTTAGAAATATGGCAACCTGAACTGAGTTTTTTTTTCTAAATGGCATTGGTACTAAAAGACGTCAGCATTTCATTTATAATTGCGTGAATAACAATTGTGTGGCAATCACTGTAATCTAGTTCAACATCACAAGACTGATAGAGGTGTACGCTTACATGCTAAACCACGCAAAAAAAAACTGCCCAATACAGCAACCCTGTTTGGATGTGTATGTATTAGTGACCTGAATCGTATTTAAAAAAAAACACATATTTGTGTTCATGAAATACACTGTGTACAACGCTTATAATTGAAGCTAGGATTGCTGCTAACAGACATACAAATTCAAGTGCTCTAAGATTTTTCCTCTTAAAGTAGCCTTGACGCAATCACCGAGAAGTTTCAATTTTTGGCAAAACATATCCGTAGCGAATCTCTTAAGCTTATACATTAGTTAAAAGGGAATTGCAAATGAATATTTCAGTGCGAAATAAACTTTGGAAGTCGCCCGCTATTAATCATGCTCACCGTTAGCCAGCGTCATGTCATACGGTGCGTGAAGTGGATGCGTCGTATTCTACAAAAGTTTCAAGTGCTGCCAAACACTCACTCTCAGAGGCAAGCTCTACATATAGCTTAAACAGCTAGATTGCACAAGTGGCTTAGCACGGAACAGAATTGTTCGACGGAATGTACATGAGTTGAGAAGAAACTTGTTACATAATTTCTATCGAGCGCAACAATGTTGCCCGACTCTCAGGCAACTTGCGTGTTTATAAACATACAACTATAAATCAAACGCCGGACGAAATGCGCGGACACATCACCAGCATGTTTTTGAACGTGCCATCACGAATTCGCATAGCATCTATTACATCGAAACTTACGTGTCATGGAGATAATTTAGATAATTTCACAATTTCACCTTGTGGAAAAAAACAAATACGGGAATCTCCCACGCTATGCGGATATTGCGGTTAAGTACGAATAAAATGTCTTGACCGTAACCCTGCCATAGTTTTGATTCCACTTTAGGAAATTCACATTGAACCAAGAGCGACATGAGAATTTCGGGCGTAAGAACAAAAACCGCGAGTCTTACGAGTGACTTGATTCATTGCCGGTGGTTGTACCTACAAGAAAGAAAGAAAACAAATCATTGCTCAAAAACGATTGTGCGACAAATACGAGTACAATGAATTTGTCATAAAGTTTAGCGTTTGCCAAGAAATAAAGGGTTGAGCACTTTTAACTACTTTAGGTGTGTATGGAACTCGTTTTCGCAACAAAATAAAGAAAAATACTGACCAAATTGATCGAGATATTTTAAGAACTTATACGCCATTGTAATGCAGAAGAGATAAGCCATTTGCTGTATGTCGATGACAAGGTTTTCTGAATGCATGAGTGATAAGATTCCGCTTTTCATATCCTAAAACATCGAATATTTAACTCAAACCACCTTCATAAAGACCTTCGTCGCCTTAGATATAAAGAAATATGTAATACTCACACAAAAGTGCGAAGTTTTGCTGTAGGTATTGTGTTATAATAACGCTGCTTGTCTATTCAATATCCACTCACTCACCAATTCTTTTTGTTCTTCTTCTTCTTCTTCTTCTTCTTCTTCTTCTCTTTTGGCTCATACTCAATGTATGGAATCAGCCGAGTAGTAGGTGATTTTTTTCAGTATTTTTTTAGTATACTGCTAATATAAGCCAAACCTAATATTAAGGCGAGTCTAAGTGCGAAATAACATTGATAAAATATTTGAAAGCTGAAGTATTTAGCTGAATACTTTTAGACTGATTGATGAATTCCTCAATAGCAAAAAAAACATCCCTTTGAATGTAGCCCAAAGTACAAGCGCCGAAAAAAAAACTGCTGCTGATATTTTCCTCCCTTGATTTCTAAAAGGTGGTACTATGATTCTTTTTCTGAATGGCTTGAACCGGCAACAGAATAGAAAGTAATTACTAGTAGTTTTTTTCCTCATTACAGAAGGCACACAGAAGGGAAATCGCTAGACCTGCTCTATGCAGGTAAAAAAATGAGGGAGATGGTGCAGCAACCAAATTTCGTTGTAGGCACTTCCATTCGTTTCAACGTCGATTGCTCACCAAGTCAAGCCCCTCCGCGGTGGTCTTATAGTGGCTAAGGTACTCGGCTGCTGACCCGCAGGTCGGCGGCTGCATTTCCAATGGAGGCGGAAATGCTGCAGGCCCGTGTTCTCAGATTTGGGTGCACGTTAAAGAACCATTATCATATCCTGGTTTTGGGACGTTAAACCACATGAATCGTCAATCTCACCAAGTAAAATCTAGTCTCGTTCCTTGAAGCTGTGGCGCACACGCACGCTGGCGGATTGGATAAGAACCAGATTGTTTTCATGAAAGACTCTTTTATCAACAGTTTGCGATTGATTTATTTACGAGAAAGAAAAAGAAAGCTGAAACAGGCCAAATTTGATAGCGGAATAGTAAATAAACTTTAGTGTAATCACCAAGGTGGAAAGGTGGTCATGTTGGTATTCCATGTTTAAGAAGGGTAAGAGCGCAGTGAATACGAATACACAGAGAAAAGACACACAAACACACACACACACACATAGCTCTATGTGTGTGTGTGTGTGTTCTCTCTTTGTGTATTCGTAATCAGTGCGCTCTTACCCGTCTTAAACATGTAGTGTAAAGCAATAGCTCACTAATCGTGCTGACAGTGAACGTTTCTTTCTTTTTGGATGCTGACGTCAGTGGCACGCCTGAAGTGAGTCTGAATGAATTCTGCTGCATGTGGTCCATACACTCACCGCAGAAATGGCCAGAAATTATTCATGTAATATTCATGTAATAAGTATATTTGTGAGAATAAATAAACCATCGACGAAAAACGCATGCATCTCGTACGTGATTGTTTCGATCCGTTTCTCGCATTCAATGAGGAAAGAACTCAGCGTCCCTCATTCAAACAGAGAAATTGTTTATTTGCTGCGATGGTATGTTGAGTCAGCGTAAAAGTTTCATTCTAAAATGTGCAATGTTTTCATTCTATAACCTCTATTACTCCAAAACTCTGGAAGCTTTAGTAAGACCATTCAATTGTTGGCAAACGCCCCATAATGGGTATGAGCCACAAAAGAAGAGTAACAAGAACAAGAACACTAAAGCTAGATTCGTCATCATCATCGTCATAGTTGTGAACATATGGCTCTGAAAAAACTGTGGGTTATGAAGGCAGCGTTAAGTTGTTTAAGGAAACATATTGCCAATAATTATAACGGCATGCAGTGGAATAATAATTTATAATGACACACAGTAAAACGAAGCAAACAATTTAAGTATATGGTGATGAACACCACAGCAAGCCATCCGAAGCAATCATAGAAGATATTCTCTGCGCAGAACATTTAACGCTCGTTTATAACTTCTCACTCTCCATTGTCTAGCATGCCACAATTTTTTAACTCTAAAAATGAAAAAAAAAACTAACACTACGTCTCGTTTCATTCTTATGTTCAGTCGAGTAATGAATTCTATGAGATCGCGCCGGAGAATGCGATACTTCATTCCGGCCCCACGTGGTGTCTCGATCACAGTTAAAACTACGCAGTGCAGACAAGCTTCTAGTCTTCTCGATACATCGTTTCAACCCCGTGTAAACCGGACTGCAGGAGAAAGCGCCAGATGTCATGGCTACATCTTCGGCGTAAGCCTTGAGCAGCGACATCATGATCAAAAAACTTTCTTTCTAGAAACGACCATACTGTTTCTTACAATATATACAAAAGGAAACCGTGGCGCTGCAATAGTTCAGACATCGTGAAAATGATGGTGAGTACATTAATTCACCTAGTTAGTCGTTGCGCCTATACGGCTTCGGACGAAATTGTGGTTTTGCTTATTGTGGCGTTCTGGCTTCTCTTTCTGAATAAAGGGCAGCTGGCGAGCTGAATTGAAGTCGACCACCCCGCCACGGTGGTCTAGTGGCTAAGGTCCCGGCTGCTGACCGGCAGGTCGCGGAATCAAATCCCGGCTGCGGCGGCTGCATTTCCGTTGGAGGCGGAAATGTCGTAGGCCCGTGTGCTCAGATTTGGGTGCATGTTGAAGAACCCCAGGTGGTCGAAAGTTCTGGAGCCCTCCACGACGGCGCCTTTCATAATCATATGGTGGCTTTGTGACGTTAAACCCCACATATCTGTCAATTTGAAGTCAACCGTCTATCGTGGGGTCAACGTGGGGAATAGGAACTGCTGAACGTTTGCTGAACCCACCATGCGAAAAGGCGGCTGCAGGCCACATCTAACCACATGGAGCCACGTAGAGCCTCATGAAGCTGAAATAAGAAAGGTTGGAGAAATTCACCCAATTGGTCATTTTCATGCTGAATAGAGCGCCATGCGTTCCAGTTCCCAAGAACTATTGTACCATATTTTTTTCTAGTTTACTATATGTATAAGAGCGATGTGCTCGCGCTTTGATATGTTCACGTGGGCACTTCAACGGTGGCTGTCCAAGTTCAATGAGTGAAACCTTAAGCTTTGACTCGTTCCGGTCCACGTTAGGCTTAGCGAATCAACTATCTATACTTGGCGACAAAACTTCTTGGCATTGGAGTGAAGGCTACAGAGCCAAATCACATGCATCCCACCTCCAGAGAAAATAGTTCCACCATAGCGCCCGTATTTTCAACGTGAAATACAAAAATTCCTCCATTATTTTCTTCGTGGAGGCATTTGATACAGGACGCTGCTCACACCAGTAAGATATTTTTATTTATTCTGATTTATTCGTTGTGACTTCACGTTTCTGAGTGCGCAACAAAGTCCCACCTTTTGTTGCGATAGCAATTATATGGGCACTCTCGGCTGGATTTCGCCGCCGACGTCATGCACCGTATACGCATACGTATCTGTGTATATGGAAACGCAAGAAAGAAAATAATTCAGAAAAAAGACTCCGGGACACGGAATCGAACAAGGGACCTCCACATGGTCAATGCGAGGCGTTAACCACTGAGCCACCGAGCGGTCACTTCATCGTTTAAACGGCAAGCAATTTATATTTACCACTTACCGCTGTTGGCGGGCATCTCGTGGGGAAGGGAGAACTATCGTGATTTCGGCATTATCAGCAAGATAGCGCAATGAGCGCGCGGCGGCTCTCACCTCTCACGCCTAATTTGGCCCGTGGAGAAGATAGAAGTGGACGATCTCTCGCGTGTCCTTGTCTCCCGGTGGGGAGGATCATACGTCTTGGCTGGCGTTGAGCTTGCACTAGAACAATGCTGTTGTAGTTACGGGTCGCACAAAGGTCACTTCAATAGTTGCACTGCTTCCGTTTGCGAAAAGCGCGCGCTTTTCAGACACAGCGAAGGAACAACTGAGACGCTTATTCGCGTTCATCTGCACCTGTGAGTACGTTTCATGCGTAATTTGTGCGCGGCAAATGCGAGGCATGTTTCGATCTGCTTGCCATTCTGCGCATGAGCTTCCCATTTGTTGCTATCGCGTTCATTGCTTCGCTTTAGCGGCAAAGATGGGACTTTTTTATGTGTACCTCAAACGCTGAGCGGCATCTGCGTCTACATGAAGCCTTGTCGTTGCTCCCCCGTCACTTTCCGTAGCGTTACGAGACGCGCGCAACATCGGACTACTTGGCGCATTGCTACATGTGTAGAAGCTCCGCCCTCGTAGCTTTCCCTTCAGTTCCAAGAAAAGTTGTCGAAAAGGAGACGCTTGCGCAATATACCTTCTTCAACATAGCCCTTCAGGTGTAAAAAGTGTCACGATCTAGTTTATCATAAAGTACCTTTATTTTTCAAACGCTGAGAAATGTTGCTATTAAGCCACCACACGCTGCATTAGTCCGGTTGTCGACACGTGACTTTTTCACCTTCGCGGCACGCCCAAATTGCTGTGCGGGAGTGGTGTGCCAGCGTGTGGTATAGAAGTATGGGTCTTCAAGACTGCAGGAGTGCATTGTCACATGTGATTGTTGCAAACTAGAAGTTCCTGTGCACCTGATGCTTTAGTGACGCAAGCATTTGATGTTATTATTGAATGATTGACGCAGGATGTACGAACAGGCCAGGCCTAAAGATTACACCGTAAATGTTCTTCGGCAGAAGCCTTGTCATTTAGGTTGAGATGTGTGTGTGAAAAACATTTATTCATAAAGAGTTTGCAGGTCTGTAAGTGCCCTTTACACAGCGGGAGTCCTTATTCCTGGACACAGCTGGACAAGGCCGCTACACGCCCCCGTTGGACTAGAGCTCTTTGAGCCTCTAGCCCAGAGCAATTGAGTAGGGCTGCCTCCCATGCTTCTCTAGTTGGGGAAGGGTTTAGAGGAAGGGAAGAATTCATTCAACATGCGCACACCATATTAAAGTTAGAGTCTTCCCCACAGTGAGGGCATCGCCCATCAACTTTCAGGTCAAAATGTTTTACTACTGCAGGACGCAACAAGGTGTTGGTCAGCAGACACCTTAGGGTTCGTTCATCGGCTTTACTCAGGCCCTTAGCAGGCATCGGAAAAAGCCGATGTTGTTCGCAATAGTACACCAGAATTTCTCTAAATTGTAGAAGCGGTTGGCTAGTCTCTCAGCCGGAAAAGCCTGGATGAGGTGCCCGCTAGTTAAGCGCACGGGCGACCGCATCCGCAGCCTCGTTACCTCTAAGGCCCCGGTGGCTCGGAGTCCAAACAATGCATTTAGGTGAGGGGTCTAAATTCCAAACGGCTCGCTTTAGAAGGTTGAGATAGATCAGCCCGTTTTCATGGCCCCAGCTGTCATTCCTCCAAGTTACCATTTTTCTCTGGCTTTCTTTATGATTAGTAAATAATAAAGAAAAGACAGACGATTCACTGTGGCCTCGTATTCCAGCCACAGACGAAGAAGAGAACAAAGTGGTAACAGAGTATCGACGATGATTCTGGTAAGGTATTTCTGTTTCTAATATTATATTTGTCTAACTGATATCTGGGCTTTGTTAAGGAGTTCTTGACGTTAGACAATAAACATTTACATGCTAACAGAATTTAGTACTTGAATATTGCCTTTCGATACACAGATTTCTACCACAAGTCTCCTAATTATCACAGCTGCTATTGCTAGAAGCACTGAAGTGTAGGTCAAATTAGGATGTGTTCTGTGAAACGCTTAGTAGTAAGTGAATCACCTAGTGCAACATAGGGCCAAATATACTCGTAATTAGTAAAGAGAGTTTAAATATACGTCCTTTTGTTGCTTATCAATCTCTATATTTCTATGTACACTAAATTTATATCAGAATCAGCGGACGCAGCCTTGTGTGAATAAAACTTCCAAATAACCCGAATTTTCGTTTACCCAGAAGAAGACTTCCGTCCCAGTGACGAGTGCAAATTTATCATAACCACTATTGTGATGACAAGTTGGTGTTCCAAATATTTACATTCGATGTTCATACTTCTTTTGAGTCTCCGTATCAGACAACGAACAGTACGGCGATGAAAATTACGTTGAATTTGAGTGAATTTTCTTACACGTAATTGGGACTTAGTGTCTATTCTCCCGGAAACTGGGATAATTGTTTAAATTTTTTTTCTCGGCAGTCGCGTTTCATTAGCTCTCATATGTCCCTTGACTAACTGCCGGCAGAGGAGAAGAGGAAAAACTGGCTTCTGCGGGACAGACTGGGCAGACGTGGTATAGCGTGCGTTAGGTTAGGTTAGGTTAAGTTCTCCCGGATGCCGGGAGAATACAAAAAGATATTATCGTGGCAGTTAGTCACGTGGCATATGAGAGCCAATGGGCGGCGACTGCCGGGAGAAATATTTTTGAACAGTTATTCCGGTTGCAGAGAAAATAGACACATGCCATTTTGTATGTCATGATGTTCTTAAGCGCCATTTTCAACTCATTCCCTCCGTCAGATAGGCGGAAATGGTTACTTCCAAACCAGAAGGGGCTCGTCAAATGCCGCCACCACCGTGAGTAAACTTTTGTATTTTGTCATAGTGCCTTATTTACAGTTAGAACTCTGTGTTTACGCGATTAATTTTGTCCCTGAATCTCGATACTGTTTTTCTCCACTTATTACTTAACTTCGGCAGACATTCAGCGCTTGTCGAAGTTTTTTTTTTCGCAAGTGCATTTTTCTTTAATATGGTGTTTCAATTTGCATCATTCTCAATACTCTAGTATCTCATCTAAAATGGTATCTTAACACAAATACTTCATAACATAGGGAGGGTAGGGTAATAATTGGTGCGTCTTCGCGTTAAAAAAACTAGTGGTTTTGCAGTCGTTAGCGTTTGCGGTGTCGTGAGTTCAAATGCGTGCGTATTTGCATGCATGAACATCAAGCTTATCTTATTTGTTTGCATGGTTCAAACGCATAATCACATATACGTAAAATAAAAATGCTTTAAAGTAATACGCATACGTTGCTGCGTATTGAAATCTCAAAGCTCGTTGTAATGGACGCAAGCATACTTTAAGACGTCCATATACATATTATTTTAGGCTGACGCACCCCACTGCCCCCAGGGGACCGTATAGTAAAATGTCATTTTTCACTGCTGTGGTTACATACGTTGACATCTGTAGATCCGTACGTGACAAGCCCTTCGTTAAAGGGACACTAAAGTGTAATAACAATTCACGTCATAGTTAAATCTGATTGCATGACGTCTAAAACGCCAATATTATACCCAGGAGTACCCTACTTACAGAGAAATTAAGCGTATTGCACAAGAATACATGCGCCGCAGTAAGACATTCTCAAAATCATCCCGATCACATCACACGAACCGCCTAAAATTATTTACTAGTAATGGACCTAGCTGTACAAAATACAGAACATTCCGTGCATCAAGCGACGTGATAAAATGTTGCTTGTTTGTTTCTGTTTAATTCACGACAAAAAGAAGCACTGGAAGTTGCCATGAGAAAGAGACGAATGGTTCAAAAATTCAATTTTTGCATGATCAAACTGAACACGCCGTGCCATATAGCGGGGCCCCGTTGAATCAAGCACGGCTGCAATTTTCAAGGCCGTAGCTAAACATTGTTCAATTGCCATTGTCGCTGTTGTGGCTCCCGCTACTTTTCCTCTGCTGCTATTATATTATCGGCGGCCGCGCATTAAAGCCGGGCAACATTGTGCACGGCAACAGTGACGTCAGTGTTTTGTTGAGGTGGGTTATTTGAAGTGCGCTAACCCGATGCGAACCACTAAAACGCAATTTCATTTCAAAGTAAGCCCTTCCTCGGCACAGAGGTAACACTACGAAGTTCCTCAAGCGTTATTTCAACAATCTACGTTGACTGAATAATTGCCTTTTGTGTCCCTTTAAATGAGTGGTGCATGTTGTCCACGAGATACTGTTGAATTGAGATGAAGTTTATTTCGATGAAATCAGCCTATGACCGCCTAGAGCAAGGTGTCTCAACGAAGAGCTGAACGAAGGCGTATTAGCCATCGAAACATTATTGTATTAGATAAACCTGAATTGTCAAGAACTTTACTGGTGAGCATTGGATTCGGTCACCCCAAAACACGGCGCTTTATTAACAAGTTAGCGGTGAAACGGTCATCTAATGGTCCAAACAGTTCCTTCAATGCATGGTACAGGGTTAGCTGGTACGTGCAAATACAGACAACGACACAAAAGAAGACGAGGCAGAGACAAGCGCAACCACGTCTTATCTTTTCTGAGTCGTTGTCTCTATTTGCGCGTATTCCAGTTCACCCGGAATTATAAGCCAACTCGCTCAGCTACAAGTTTTACTGAATGCATGATATGTCCACTATCTTTTGTCCTACGGTATACGAGTCATTGCAAGAGAAAGCTTCGGAACTTTGCAGTATTCAGCTGCGAGTCATTAACTGAGAAAATTGCGATGCTTTTATCAGCGAAAATCTTTAGCGTGATCACTGGCTTGTCTATGGCAAAAACTGCACGTGTAATAAACAATAGTTAAGCAAATGCATAATAAAAGAGAGGCGTCAAAAGTTCGCAGGCCCCTAGTTCATGTATTTCTGTGAAAGCATGGTGGGCGACCTTTAGACCAGCCCTGTACCTAGCTGTAGCAGAAACTCTTAAGAAAAGTTTCTACATATGTTTATTTATTGACTTAATTATTTATTTATTGATTAGTTTGAATAAATTATATTTCTCAAATGCATGAAGAAATCATAAGCGGTAAAGAAGGAACGTAAATACGACTACGAAATTGGGGGACCCTTAAGCTTCGCCTTTAAGAGTGGAATAAAGGTCGTGGTTGTGCTGGATACTGTACAGATGTTTGTAAAACTCCTGCGCTGATATTACTATCCGAATCATATTGGTACTTACTTTTCCTTCTTTGTCCATTAGTGCATACTGGGGATAGGCAAAAGCCTATCCCATGTTTTATTTCTTCACTGCTTCGAAGTTTCCTCTGTTCCTTAGAGCGTGTTCAATTCTTTCCATGTTATACCTTCTTACATCGGATACCTTCGATCAACTTTGAATGCTCTACCAATTCTATTTTGTCTGTTGTACTTGAGGCTTTCATGTCTTGACGCTTCTTAATAAGATTGTTTGTTTCCTAGGACAGCTTGCCAAAGTCCTGTTTAACTACAGTACCTCCAACCTCCACTGCACACTCCGTCATGATACTCGTCAGATTATCCTTCATTGCGTCAACGCTAAGGCTGTTTTCCTCGATAAGAGCCGAGTACCTGTTCTGAAGTGAGACTCTGAATTTCTGTACTTTCCCTCTCAGTGCTAGCTCATCGATTGGCTTCTTGCGTATCAGTTTCTGTCGTTCCTTCTTCATGTCTAGGCGGAATCAGGACCGTACTTTTCTATGGTCACTGCATCGTACCTTGCCAAGCAATTCCACATCCTGCACAATGCCTGGGTGTGCACTCATTATAAAGTCTATTTCGTTCTTATTTTCACCATGAGGACTCCTCCATGTCCACTTGCGGTTTCCTCGTTTCCGGTACAAGGTATCCAAAATCCGTAAATTTTTGCGTTCTGCGAATTCTACTAGTATCTCTCCTCTGGCGTTTCTAGTGCCGATACCATAATCTCCTACTGCCTGGTTTTCAGCCTGTTTCTTCCATACTTTTGCATTAAAGTCTCCCACCGGTATAGTATACTGTGTTTTTACCTTACTCATTGCCGATTCCACGTCTTCGTAGAAGCTTTCAGCTGACGCGTCATCATGGCTGGACGTAGGCGCATAAGGCTGTACCACCTTCACTTTGTACCTCTTATTGAGTTTAATTAAGATACCTACCACCTTTTTATTAATGCCATAGTACTCATCTATGTTTCCAGCTATGTTTCTGTGGATAATAAACCCCAATCTCTGTTCTCTTCTGTCAGCCAAGCCCCGATAGCAAAGGACATGCCCGTTCTGTAGCACTGTATAGGCCTCATCTGTCCTCCTAACCTCATTGCACCCTATCACATCCCATTGAATTCCCTCTAGTTCCTCTAATACAGCTAGACTTGCCTCACTACATAAGGTTCTAGCGTTAAACGTTGCCAAGTTCAGGTTCCAATGGCGGCCTGTCCGGATCCAGAATTTCTTAGCACCCTCTGCTGCGTTGCAGATCTGACCACCACCATGTCACTTGCTTCGCAGCCGATGGGGACTGAGGGCCGTGGGTTAATTGACGTATGCATGTGGGAGGTGGTGGCCATATACTGCACCAGGGTGGCCAGTCCTTCTTTGGTGAGGTAGTTCGTAATATCTACCGGGTATTAACTATACTACTATACAAGCTTTCAAAAGTGAACTATCAGTGTTCACCTGCCAAGGCGAGTTCTTCGCCTTTTAAAGTGCCCTACAATAATGAAGCTTCAGATGACCTCAAAATCAAGTTATGACAACTCTTATGGAAAATTGGGGTCAGGCACGTAAAACTATCAACGTTAAATAGCTCAACATGACGTTTTATTTTTACAGATCCTGGCCTTCGCAATACTTTTGATGTTGAACGGGGGAAACTTGAGCCTGCATGGACGCTACCAGATGATGCACTATCTGAGCTTCGCTTACATGCTCAACGGTTCGTTCATGATTTTGCACGGCCTTATTGGTGACATGGAGTTCACCAGAAAGTTTGTGAGTATCGTACCTTTTATCGAAACGAAAAGAAAATTGAACTGAACTGTTGTCTGGAAGCTGTCCAAGTGATTAATAACCATACAGTTTTCTTATGGGAAAGCCTGTGGTAGCAGTCTTTACCAGCACTTTGGCTTCCCTTGGCATCACCACGATGTTTTTCTTAGGTCTAGCTGTCCTGGACGTCAAGAGTGGACTAACGAAAACTTCATCCTGCGGTCGTACAAAAGCTCGCTTCGAATTCCATTTTTGCAAAGTGCGAATGTACTTACCGGGATCATAGCATACAATGAATGTATAGCACATACAGGACGGTGCAGAGAAGAACACACATGACACACGCACACAACACTAAGCAGTGGTCACCTACCAAAGCGCATTCTTCACCACTTCGTGTTCCTGTCAATAATGAAGTTTTAGATAGTCTTGAACTTACGACTATAGCTATAATTATCATTTTATCACTATAAATCAGATGCAATGGATAACCAACAAGCTGTTCGTTCAACCAAACACGTCCAGTTCTCATGTCCGCTCTGCATAAGGGAGCATTTGAATAAAACCTTAATATCTTGAAGCTCTATAGGTAAAGCATCACGTGTCTGCGAAAAACTCACCGTGCCATACCTTAATAATAATACAGCCACAGTTGCGCACCACCTCAGTTTCATATTGCCTAGCCACGCACACACTAATGAGCAGTCACTGTTAAGGCATGCCCACAGGTGGAGACAGTCCGCAGTCGTTGCGGCAAGTTTGTCCAGTGTGGCACGAGCCGAGTACAAGGGACGCCGCTAGCAGAGGTGAAGGGGGGAGGGGGGCAGAGCTGTGATTTCGCGGTAGGTTTTGGCGCTGCAGTTAAGACATTCTTGCATTGCTTATGAACGGCCATGCTTTGAGTCGACTCTGTCGATACTCAAGAAAAACCTAGGATCAGCCAAGAGTGCCCCTAAACCCTTAACATCGAGCAACTTCACTGTTTTTTACGTTTTACCCGAAGAGTCTGAACTTCTTGCTTTCGTTTTTCTATCAAATTACCAGTGCTGCGTTTTCATAGGATCACGGCAAATTTAAACTTCTCAGGCATCCATCTTCAGTTTAGTCAGTAAAGGTTTATTCACACCTCCATCTTGCAGCGGTGGCGCACCCGTTCGCGAGTGGCGACCAAACAAAGCGACTAAAGGTGACCGACGTTTACACCTGCTTAAATATTTTACCCATCGACACAAAATTTTTCACATCTGCTCTCATGTAGCTCTCATTCATGAGTTTCCAAAAACTAGCAGCTGATCCATGTACGACTAATACCGATGAGCGAAGCTTCCAAGAAATGGGATTCAAACGACTATGCGCCTGAACTTGCTGCTGGCTTTCATGAACACGGTTACAATGAAGCGTTTGCTGGGGAGAGCGTTTGCTGCGCTTAATGGCGGGAACAACTGAGCGAGTGGGTTTGCGGCGCGAGCAGCACAGTGTGAGCCAGCCTACGCAACGAACCAACCAAGGGGCGAAGTGGAACCCCAAAAAAGCCTTATGGTTGAAGACGGCAAAGCCAAGCGATGGTTTCACGCACTCGCCATTTTGTGGGGAGAAGGCAGGTATAAAGACAGTGTGAGAAATATACAAGTAGAGGAGGGGAAATTTGTTAGGGAGCTTCGACGGTGGGATGAGAGCCCGAGGAGCTTCGCTTCTAATAATACACTAAAGGGAACTCTGGCGCTAGTGTCTATGGGTGCTGCAAGGCAAGGTTCTTAAAACAGAGGCATAATCATGGGTAGTGCAGGGATCTATTCAAGCTTTGTCCGTATGCCTCCGTTAGGCTCCACGTAGCTTGTGCCACGTCTACGTAAGACGAAGTTCAGCAAATGTTCAGCAGTTCCAGATCCGACGAAGTTGCAGCAAATGTTCAGCAGTACCCAACCACCTTTGATTTTTAGGCTCGCTAGTTATGATCGGCTCACAAATAAAACAAGAATTTAGTCTTTGTTTTCGAGCAAAACGCCAAGACGCAACAATAAACAAAGCCACGAGTGCATTTTAAGCCAAAAGCATGAAGATTAGGCAAATAAGTGTGCCACCCATCGTTCCCATCGTTAGTAGTAGAAGACCCAGTGCTCTCATCCCCGTTGACCCATGAATAACGCTAACTTTCTCAATGTGCGCATGTGACCCTATCGCAACTTTGCGAGTGAAATCACATGGCTGCAAACCCAGCAGCTTGCGACTGAGCCAAGACGGTTGTTTTGTGACCAAAGCGGTCATTTGCGTTAAATCGCTTTGCGACTTACTTGATCGCGTGACTTGGGCCAGTCTTGACGCAATAGTATTATGAATAGTAACGACTTTAAGAGGAGCTTTGGGGCAATGGCCTCATGAATGTGGTGTCGCAAGTACAAAAATTAACGAAGGCAGCGTTTTCCCCTGTTTTGCAGATTTCTTTGTTTACAGTGATGGCTATAACGTCACAGAGTGGTGAAGGACCGGCTGCAATTGCGTTCAGTGGAGTCACCACTTCTATTTTTACATTTATTGTTTTTATTCATCTGTGCAGTGAAGTAATAGGCAGGCCCCGGAAACTCAGCGCTAGTTTTTGTTCCAAAGATCATGCACGCTCGTAGCGGTTGTTGGGCATCCTAAGAACCGGTTGAGTGGGGTAATGTTGATATGAATGTTCGCATTTATTAGCATTAACAAGTTTTTACAAATAAAAAAAATCGATATCTCTCTAAAAACTTATCTTTTGTTTATATGCCTTTTCTTCTTCTTTATTCTGTATATGATTTTAAGTAAAGGCGAAGCGCGGGAAGTGATTGACTTGCGTTCGTAGCACTTGCCTTCGCTTCTTTTCGCCCCTCGCTCAGCGATATTAGAAGTTGAATCGCGCTCAGTTATCTCACTCGGTTGGCGTGTCAGCTACAGGACAGATAAAGACAGCAAGTTGTGGAGGGCCGAGAACGGAAGCCGCAGTGAGCTACGCCGAATAAGTCAACCATGCATTCGTTAAAGGTGGCTTAATCGGGTAACACATGTCTTGCGCTGCTCTGCGGTGTGCTGATCCGGGGATTTATAGTTCCGCAAAGGTTTTTCTGTGTCTCCTAGAGGCAACGGATGAGCGCAAAAATTCTGAACCATTGTTTGAGAAGTTAATGATTTTGCATGAGTATATATGAATAAATTAAGTTCTCTGCAAACCTGACTTGACTGACAGAAGTGCAGTGTCGCTTGACTATTGAATGAGGAAAGCAGCCAAGCTCCTGTCAGGAAAATGCATTTAGTAAAAGGCTTCAATTTGAGTTGGCTCAGCTACATAGTTTTTCTTTCTTTTACTATTGGCGTGTAGTTGAAATGAAATCAAGTAACTATAGGCTGCTGATAAAATTCTTGCAGCCGTGGTTTAGAAATTTTGAGTCTTTACTTCTAATAGTGCGACTCAAATACACGTGATGGACTAAATGCTTCTAAAAAGTAGAAAAAAAGTTGATAGAGTCAAAGTTTTTAGTATTGCACTTTTCCTTGTCAAGGCAACGCTGTTTCCCTAACTAAGACTAGTCAACTTGCCAAAACACTGTTTCCAACGATGATCTTTCTCGAAAAACTTGTGATTCTTTGAAACTTCTCCACTCCTCTGAACTTCAGCCTTGTTTGGTACTAAAGTTCTGTAAGGAAACTATGCGGGCCCTCATAACAAACGTGATTCATTCAAATACCACATGGTCTACTCGTGATTGTTGCCAATTTTTGCATTGGTTCAAATATTCTGGGTTCAACGTTTGCTCCTTATGTCGATATGTCAGCTCTAAATAAAATCTGCCTTTATGAATTGATACCTTTACACAACGTGTAAGTACCTGATTTTTATACGAAACATGCAATAAAGAGTGCATTTCATTTGTGTCGGTTGAGTCTCGTCTCACTGAGGAATCAGCCAGCTTAACTTTCGCCTCCTCAGAAAACATGAACAAAATTTATAGAAAAAGATTAACCAAGTTATATGACTGCATTTCCCATGGTGCCAGCCAACGCCTCCTTTAATTCTTTCAATTCCAGCGCAAACGCGTGCTTACCAATGGGAGCGGCCGGCTCACCTTAGTTCAAGTAATGGTCATAATGCGACGCTGCATGAGGAGTCACAGTGCTTGCACCACACGTGCTTCCGAGCGCTTGCCCCCGGAGATGCGAAATACTTGCTTCCCACAACAATATCGAACTTCTGTCAAATTTGTTCGTTTGTACTCCTTTTTTGTGGTTCGAAGCAACGCCGCAACCGCATCATGGCGCACCGCATCGGCAAGCAGGAAAACGTTGCAGTGACGCTTCCCCATTGGTTGCCCGAATAGAGTCACGAACGGCGACGCGCTATCTCAAAACACCATACAATTTACAGAGGCAGCGCGACCGATAACATGGTGAATACGAGGAATGCAAGATACCACCCCCCGGATCTGTGCACGGCTTAACGAAAAATACTTCATATGGCTTTCATCGTGATACACTGCATGAGGGGCCTCCCTCCCCCATTACAGCAAAGCACAAGCGAAGGCTAGGCCATGGGCGAGAACAGGGAAAGGCTAAAGGTGAGGTTTGTGAACGGCTCGATTGGGCGCATCTGGCTGGCATTGATAAAATAGAGGAACCGTTGGACCAGCGGACCTGAAAGAAGGCACGAGTGCATTCCGCTTGCATGTGAAGTGGGAAAGAAAGGGTTCCGTGGAAACCCCCTCCTCTCAATTTTTAAGCCTTTCCCTCTATTTGGGGAACTTACCAGTGACGTCATTAAATAAGTTTTTCATTTGTGATTTATTTTACCACCTGCAACCGCCAGTGGTAAAACGGCGCTGCCGCTGCCGAGAGCGAATACATGGCAGGTATAGAGAGTTCCCCCCCCCCCCCTGTCATAGGGTTCGGATATACTCAACCGACTCAAGCCTTCGCTTGTAGCCCAGTCGGTAGTGCAATGGCACTACGAGCATCGTGTCGCAGCTTCGAAACTCAGTAAAGCTGCAGTTTTTTTTACTGCTTTACTTATGTACTTTTTAACAGTTCTTGGTCTTACGTCAGAGAGGGATGATCAGACTGCCACAATATTTTTCCCCGGAGTCACCGTTTGTCATTTATATTTATTTATTTTTTTGCCGGCGCAATGAAGTCTTAGGCTTCGCTGCACCGGCATAATGCACATCTAACTCAGTGGGCACCGAATTGAGCTCTCTGGCTTTGTGTCCATGGTTCGAACCCCGACAAAACCTGAATGTAGTTTTTTTTTCGATTCACGCATTTATTTTTTTCATAAATATTGCTCTTGCATCACATATTTACAAAAGAGCGTCACAAGAGTTTTCTTCGGAGTAATCTTTTTTTTTTCATTCTATATCTATTTATTTATTTCACCTATGCAACAAAAAAATGGGGCATGAATAATTAACACTACACAAGCTAGAAAAAAGAAAAAAATGAAACAAGCGAAGTACATGAAGTAGTATACTGCGAAACAGTGACATACTGTAAAACAATAATATACTGTGAAACAGTAACTCTAGACCGGTTCCGATGGTGGCGCCTCATTTTGTGAAAAAGCGAAATTGGTGCTCTCCTGAATGGATTTTCTTCTACGGCATGGCGCCACAAGCTAACCTTACCTATGAATGTGCCGTGCACGTGCCTTAGAAGCCTGGCTGCGGTGCTCCGCCAGAGGCGCAGTGGTGTTCTTTGGGCGCAGCAGCTGCGGGCAGAGCAGTCGCACTCGAACCCGCTCTTTGCTTCATGGTGTTTATTCAGTTCAGTCTTAGCCGCAGAAGCAGCCATGCGCACATGTTGTGCTGTGTCTCTGTTCACAGGTGAATTACCGCAGCGCGCTTGGACTTGACCTGCTTGTGCAGCAGAAGTATTCGTTCGATCGTGCTGTCTCTACGTACTCACTTGTGAAGAGCGGATTATCGTAGCGCGCTTTGCCTTGCCGCGGCTGCAGCTAGGCCTACCCATGTCAAGCAATACCTGGAACGACCGCCTCATTGGCGACCAAATGAAATGTGCTCTCTCTCAAAGTAAAACGTGCCATTTTGGATCAAGTTTGGCAGAAAATTTAGAAGACCGACCTCGCACGGAAGTACTGCATAGCACAGTCAATTTTGGCAACATTTAAAAAAAAATGCACGGAAAATTGATGCCGCCTTGGACCATGACGTTGGCAGCGGGGAACGGAAGTGGATCCTTGCTGCCACTTTAGGAGATGTCGAAGCGGCGCTCTGCACTGAAAGAGTTTGTAGGCGATCGTGCCAAGAACTTCCCGCTCAATGGGCTGGTCTTGCTCGCACAGGCCAAACGCCTCGGTTTTGCTCTCGGCCACGAGAACTTCAACCCAGGCCACGTATGGTTGCAGCAATTTAAAGACCACCATGGAATCACAGGCAAGCGCATTGTCGCTGAAGCGCGCATCCGTTGACGAGGACGGTCTCTAGCATTGGAAGATGAAGCACAGGAGCCGAATTCCTAATACGTACACCAAAAGAGATATTTACAACGCTGACGAAACGGGTCTGTTCTTTCAGCTGTTGCCTGCAAAAACTCTCACGGCGAAGACTGATAAGTGCGTGGGGAGGAAGAAAAACAAAAATCGCATCACATTGTTGGTGTTTGCAAACAAACATGCACGGCTCCGACAAGAGGCCGCTATTGGTCATCCGCAAGGCTAAGAGACGGCGGGGCTTCGCCAAGGGGCTGTAGATGCCTGTCGTATACACAAACAATGAGAAGGCGTTGATGACGGGGGAAATAACCCGGAGGTGGCTGACAGACTTAGATAAGGAAATGACCGTGAAGAATCGCAAGTGCTGCTTTTGCTGGACAATTGCAGCGCACACCATGTTACCGCACATCTGAGTGCTGTCGAGGTGCTTTTTCTGCCTCTGAAACAACCGCCAAGATGCAGCTGACGAACCAAGGAGTAATAGCGAAATTCGAAGTGCATTATCGCCGCCGTGTCATCGAGCGTCTGCTCATGGACATCCGTACAGCCGACAACGCCGCCGAACTGAAGGTGCCGCTAGTAAAGGCGATATTTTTCGCAAGTGGAGCCTGGCGGGACCTGAAGTCCGAGACCAATCTTCACTGCTTCGAGAAACCAGATTTTTCGCGAGGAAGCAGCGCTGCCGAAGAAATGACAGCAGAAGCAGACAGTGACGCTGCTTCAGCGGATAGTGCGGTGGCAGTGACGAGCTTGGGGCAGCTGTATGAGGCAGTGGGCAACGCAAGCCTTGTCCCCAGCGGGCTGGATTATCTGGACTTCGCCATGGCAGATCAAGACTTCGTCGCAAGGAAGTTGCTCACCACCGATGAACTCACCGCTAGCATATCCAAAAAGGGAACGGCCGCAGATAGCCGTTCCTCGGAAGGCGAAGGTGACGACGACAATGGTACGCCTCAGCCTGGGACCGCCGAAGAAGCTGTCGACACGCAGCGTATGTACTTGTGTTCCGAACCGGGCCCTTGCGATACATTGGAAAACGTTGAGCACCATGTTCTGAAACTCGCGCTCCTGAAACGCTTGCAACAGACCCTTGATTGCTATTTTCAGAAAGAGTAAATAAACTTTTTCTTGGTGTATATAATGTTTGATTTTTTAGAATACAGATATAAAAAAAGTAGTTATAGTAAAGTAATGTGAAATTCCCGCCGACTACGTTATAACCGGGCTACACTGATGCTGAAAACATGATAGTTCCCCACACCCAATCACCCGTCACTAGAGGCAAATGGTAGATATAAAACGCTTGCCATTTTGCTTGGCAAAGACGTGATCATTCGTGGCTTAGTAGTCAACACCTCGCACTCACGCATCAGAGGTCCCACGTTCGATTCCATGCGCCGGAGTCTTCCTGAGTTTTTTGTCCTAAATTTTTCTTATATATATATATATATATATATATATATATATATATATATATATATATATATATATATGTATGTATATATATATATATATATATACAGCACACTCGGCGTTTATTCCGAGCTACAGGGCCCTCTGAGATGTTGGCTTCCCCTCAGTGTACGGTCAAAACTTGTCGAAAAAGTTGAGGCCCTTATCAGTCCTGATAAGGCTTAACTTTTGCCTGACGTCACACATTTCTGTGAAGGACGTACTATGCGTTTATTACAAGCTGCAGAGCCCCCGAGGTGTCGGCTTCCCTGCGGTGGATGGTCAAAACTTGCCAAAAATGCTGAGGCCCTTATCAGTCCTGATAAGTCTTAACTTTTGTCTTACGTCACACGTTGCCGTGGAGGGCGTTCAATGCGTTTATTACAAGCTGCAGGGCCCCATGAGAGATGGGCTTACACGCAATGGATGGTCTAAACCCATTTAAAAAGTTAGGCGCTTATCACCCTTGATAAGGCGCAACTTTTGTCTGACGTCACACCTTGCCGTAGACGGTGTACTATGCATTTATTCCGAGCTGCCAGCCCTCCTGAAATGTTGGCTTCTCCGCAATATATGGTCAAAACTTGTCGAAAAAGTTGAGACTCTTATCAGCCTTGATAAGGGTAAACTTTTGTCTGACGTCACACCTTACCGTGAACGGTGTACTAGGCGTTTATTCCGAGCTACCGGACCCCCTGAGGCGTTGGCTTCTCCACATTGAATGGTCAAAACTTGCTGAAAAAGTTGAGGTGCTTATCACCCTTGATAAGGCACAGTTTTTGCGTGACGGCACACCTTACCGTGGAGGGGACAATATGCATTTATTACAAGCTGCAGGGCCCCCTGAGACATTGGCTTCCCGCAGTAGATGCTCAAAACTTCTCAAAAATATTGAGGCCCTTATCAGTCTTGATAGGGGTAAACTTTTGTCAGACGTCACACCTTGCCATGGAGGACACACTCTGCGTTCATTCCAAGATGTAGGGCCCCCTGCGGCGTTGGCTTCCTCGCAGTGAAGGGTCGAAACATGTCGAAAAAGTTGAGGTGCTTATCAGTCTTGATAAGGCTAAACTTTTTTCTGACGTCACACCTCGCCATGAACCGTGTACTAGGCGTTCAATCTGAGCTGCCTGGTCCCATTAGGCATTCGCTCCTCTGTGGTGGATGGTCAAAACTTGTCGAAAAAGTTGAAGCCCTTATCAGCTCTGATAAGGCTAAACTTTTGTCTGACGTCACACTTTGCCGGAAGGAGGCCATACCATGCGTTTATTACAAGTTGCAGGGCCCGCTGAGACGTTGGCTTCCCCGCAGTGGATGGTCAAAACTTGTCGAAAAAGTTCAGGCGCGTATCACCCTTGATAAGGCTCCACTTTTGTCTGACGTCACATCTTGCCGTAGACGATGTACTATGCGTTTATTCTGAGCTGCCGGGCCTCCTGAAATGTTGGCTTTCTCGTAATAAATGGTCAAAACTCGTCAAAAAAGTTGAGGCCCTTATTAGCCTTGATAAGGCTCAACTTTTGCGTGATAAGGCTCAACTTATCAGTTCACGCCCTTATCAGTTCAGTTTTTTCTGACGTCAGACCTTGCCTTGGAGGCCGTCATCATCATCATCATCAGCCTGACTACGTCCACTGCAGGACAAAGGCCTCTCCCATGTTCCGCCAGTTAACCCGGTCCTGTGCTTGGTGCTGCCAATTTATACCCGCAAACTTCTTAATCTCATCTGCCCACCTAACCTTCTGTCTCCCCCTAACCCGCTTCCCTTCTCTGGGAATCCAGTCAGTTACCCTTAATGACCAGCGGTTATCCTGTCTACGCGCTACATGCCCTGCCCATGTCCATTTCTTCTTCTTGATTTCAGCTATGATATCCTTAACCCCCGTTTGTTCCCTAATCCACTCTGCTCTCTTCTTGTCTCTTAAGGTTACACCTACCATTTTTCTTTCCATTGCTCGCTGCGTCGTCCTCAATTTAAGCTGAACTCTCTTTGTAAGTCTCCAGGTTTCTGCTCCGTAGCTAAGTACCGGCAAGATACAGCTGTTATATACCTTCCTCTTGAGGGATAGTGGAGGCCGTACGATGCGTTTATTACAAGTTGCAGGGCCCCTGAGACGTAAGCTTCCCCGCAGTGGATGTTCAAAACTTGTCTAAAAAGTTGAGGCCATGATCAGTCCTGATAAGGCTACACTTTTGTCTGACGTCATATCTTGCCATTGGTAGTGTACTATGCGTTTATTCCGAGCTGCCGGGCCCCCTGAGACTTTTCCCTACATTTAATGGTCAAAACTTGCCGGAAAAGTTGAGGCGCTTATCACCCTTGATAAGGCTCAACTTTTGTGTGACGGCACACCTTTCCGTGGAGGGGATACTGTGTATTTATTACAAGCTGCAGGGCCCCCTGCGGCGTTGGCTTTCCCGCAATAAATTGCCGAAACTTGTTGGAAAAGTTGAGGCCCCTATCTGTCCAGATAAGGCCAAACTTTTGTGTGACGTCACACCTTGCCGTGGAGAACGTACGATGCACATATTACAAGCAGCAGGGTCCCCTAAGACGTTGGCTTCCCCACTGTGGATGGTTGAAACCTACCAAAATATTTGAGGCCCTTATCAGTTCTGATAAGGGTAAACTATTATTTGACGTCACACCTTACCGCGGAGGAGATACGCTGTATTGATTCCGAGCGGCCGTGCCTCCTTAGACGTTGCCTTCCCAACAGTGTATTGTCGAAAAAGTTTAAACCCTTATCAGCCCCGATAAGGCTCAGCTTTTTTGTGACGTAAGAGCTTAACGGGGAGGGGGTATTACGTTTTTTGCTTCCTGCGAAACAGTTCTCTGGGGCTTTGGCTACCCCTCAGTAGATGGCGAAACTGGTAAATTAAAGTTGATGCCCGTTTTACCAATGAAAAGGATAATCGAAGAAAAATAGGGAACTTTGAATGCAGCACTTGGATTCGGAACTAGCCCCTCATGCTCCATAGGTGAGTGCTTTACCCAATGATCTAACCACCAAACGCCTCTTCACAGAACGAAAAAAAAAACGAAAGACTTACATCATAGCCCGTGGATTCGAACCTGATCGTTTACGCTCCGAAAGGGAGGGTCTTAACCACTAAACTAAGCACAATGCTTTCTACACCCGAATACATATGAACCATTATTTGAATGCGTTCTACCAACAAAAAAAAAAGAATAAGACTACCATCGAAATACTGGGATTCGAATGTAGGCCCTCACGCTACGAAGGCTTGCACCCTACCGGTGAGCTAAATGCCAGCTAAGCGCACTGTTGGTAACAACAGAGGAACAGCTGGTGTTGAATTGTGTATATAGATGGGGTGGCTAGGTGGGATGCGGTGGCTAGGTGGAGGTGGAGGAAGCACGACCCGCATGACTCGAAAGCGTAACCATACACAAGTCCAAGCGAAACACTAAAATTTATTCTACCGCTAACTACGCACTCCTAGGTATAACTCAGTCAAGGCAAAGCCAGTCTTAAAGCAAGAGCCTTTATTGTCTTACTCACGTCCATCCTTCCCTTCGTCCGTGCCCCAAACGGTGCCAGCTGCGGTCTCTGCACCTCACACTCTCCCAGAAATCATGTGGCGGTACTACGGCACGTGACAACCCTTACATTATCTCATCAATCACTTGAATGCTGAGAAAGTGTAAAAAAGTAAAAAAAGAAAGGAACAAAAAAAAACTAAATGGACATATTTAGTGAAAAGGCCGCTGGCTTCCCCCGAACACACTTTGGAGTTTGCAACGTGTACTTCAATTTCTTAGACATAGCAATGCATGCTACAGCAATCGAAAAAAAACAACATCTAGAATATGTTACAGCAAGGCGCTCGCTCTAATGCCTCCTGCTGGTAAAATGAAATCACTCTCTAAGTTCATGCTTAGCTGCAATTAGTATAACATGCAAGTGGCAAATACTAAGCAAAAGGTAATGGCCCTACTCACTTAGAAGAAACAAGACAGGTAATAGTGGTGCTAAATTAATTACTTATTGACACACAGTCTACATGCAACCACTCCTATGAGGACGAACTTTATTTCCCAGTTGCATCTATTTTTATGAATCTGCGATCACCCATACCTTTTGTTTTTTTTTGTTTTACCTCCCAGCTTGCGACTTACTATGGTGCCGGTGGACTGATGTTCTTAATCAGCGGAATTATGTCCTTGTCAAATTCCGGAGGCCAGAACTTGCTCGCAGTGGCCATAGGGGTGAGTGCTAGACTTTCTATATACTACGCTATAGTTCGCACGGTCACGCACTTGTACTGAGGTTCAAATGTAATATTTTATTGTTTCACCATTACTTATAACACATACGTCGAGTTATGAAGGCTCTTAAATATCACCAATATTCAGCTTGAAGCAGAGTAAAAACTGCACCGGGGAATGCGCTGAGCGAAGAGATATAGACGTCTGACCTCACATGCCAGTCGGTATCGTTAGCACCATGGTGCTCTGGAAACAGAAAACATGCCCCCCTTAGGCAGGGCGATCAGAATTGCAATGCAGTTAAGTGACAATAATGTTTAGCGCTGCAGTATTAAGAAGTACTAAGAATTGAGAACATAACACTAAAGGTCAGCAAGTGTCAATGTAAAATCTTAGCTTAATATCCTGCGGCGTATGATAATCAAACTAATAGCCCCTGGTAGTCCATCATTTGATCTGGTAACATCAGAATCACACACAGCATTTCCCGAAGCATGAGCATGAGATGAGTGTTGTTGGTTAGCTGTGACGTTTAGGACAAAAGTTTATTTTACGAGATTTGATGAGCACGCTTCATAATACTTTAGTCAAGAAGTAGGAACAGCAAGCACCTCGTGAGGAAATAATTTTCACTCTGTTTACACCTATTCAACACTCATCTATCTTGGACTCTTAATAACGGCATAAAGTGATCGTGAACAGGCATTAAAGTTTTCGAATTCATTGCATCACGTATTATATCGAAAAGCCTTCTTGACCGGGGTAATTAAGAACCTATGGTTGCATGCTGAAAAACATTAAAGTATGGTAATGCTCACTGAAGCATTAGCGCGTAAAGACAAACACCACGGAAAGACGACAGGGCATGCACTATTCACACCCGAATCTTTGGTTCAAGAAGATGTACTTATACAATAATGAAAACAGAGAACATCACCAATTAACAGGATTATAAGCGCAAGCCTGCAACATTCAGATATGTAATTTTTTTCGCCCTAGGTTGCTTTAAGTGCAGAGAAATGACGTAACCTAATAATGCAGGCTTGAGCTTCTGATGGAGGTTTCTGATGATGTTTGCCGTTTGAATTGCTGTACAACTTGTTTTTTTTTAAATAAAGGTTCAGTTAGGAGTAGTGCACGTCCTGTGTTCTTCATTTGGTCCCGCTATGGCTTGAATTAATGTAACAAATTTACCAGCCCAAAAGCCCATCTCATTGAATAGTAATGGTGTTATCTTTGTTCTAGGTCCTTGGTATCATCGAAGGGTTATCCATGGCAGTCTTGGCGCTTTGCGTGAAGATGCTGGTTACAGGTTGACAAGCATTAAAGTATAAATATGCAATTTCTTATTACAATCTCTGCTCTAGTTGTTTGATATTGTCGAGGAGTCTTCCATGACTACCTTGTTAATTGCTTGAAGATGTTCTAGCAATCTCTCAGGCCTCTGTCCCAAATGCAACTTTTAATGTGGCTTGCTTCCGAAAGCGGGCGGAGATAGTTTTTCTGTGCCGTGAATGTGTTACGGATTTGTACGTGTGATTGAAAGGAATGGTGCAACATCTCTAATAAGCAGAATGCCCTATAAATGTTTACATGTGTTTAGAACTTTAATAAGTGAAATAAAAAGGAGATCTCATGAGCAAGAATTTTCCTCAATATTACACATAGGCAAATCGAAGGCGCCTATTTCGTGTGCGTAATTTTATTACTTGTCTTTTGCCCATGTATTAAATTCATATGAGAAACATTTCTAATAACCAGGATGTTCTGTATACTGGCACAATATATGACGCATAAGCAACCTGTGTACAAACGTAGTGATAGCAAATACAAATTGCAGCCTTTTTACGACATGCAAGCATTCTAATTTGTAATGACTGAAATGAAAAGGCTTCTGTGTAATCAATACATAAAGCCTGAATACCATACACAAACTAACTGGGTCGTCTTGACCACAGTACTAAATTTCCGGAAAAATCTGTGTACACACAAATCGTAATCTTCGTAATCATAACTTCGAGTCATCGTGTCATTAGCATGCGCACTCGAGTAAACTGAACTGAACACTTAACTAAGTAATCAATATTACTCCATCGTAATGCGCAAACAAAGCGAATATTGGCCATTTGACCATAATACCTACACGTCGAGAAAGTAATTTAACACGAATAGAAGAAGTACCATAAAATCGAGAACAAGTCCCCCAATCACTTCTGTCTTAGGCACTTGTTCGAATGTCCTAGAAGGCAAGCAGTGGTCACAACGCACACGTGTCACGTGGGTTCATCTTGGATCCTGCAGCACAGTGAAACGCTGCGGCAAACTCGGGCATCCGCTTGGCGACGCTGTTGCAGCCGGATGACATTGCGCAGGAGGAGATGCCAGCTTCGCAAAATGAGTTGTCGTCGGCAGCACGGTTAGCTTTGGCATCACAACAACGTAAAGCACAGTTCACCACAAAGAACAGTTGTTCTGCTGTATAGTTGAGCGTAGGCAGCACGCCATTTCTCTGCGACGCGGGAAGAGCACGGAAGGCTTCGTAGGATGCCGACGTCGCAGCCAGCACGTGCAAGAGCTCCGAGTCAATATTCAGGTTGGGAATGAATGCGTAGTCCTCACCGAGCTGAAAAAGAAGGCAACAAAAGAGTCAATTTTTACTTCACAAAAACAAGGGTTGTAACTTCATCAACTTAACATTGTGAAGGCTCCTTTAAAACTCGCTGTGAAGCAGCGGAGCCAATGGTACCATGTTTGTATTTTATACTAGCACCGTTTGTATCGTTTAAGAAGTCTTCGCGAAGGTACATCAAATCTTACATTCATATAGTTTAGTGGGCCAGGCATGAGTAGTACAGGTTGCCCAATTTCTGCGGCGTCATGCCGGCTGCACTAGCCATATACAGCTTAAACTTTTCTCGGACTTGAGGTCAGTAGAAGGGCATGCTCTATTGCCGTGACACATGTCCAAAAGGAGCCACAGAAGCTTTGTTACACTTCTCATAGATTAAGCTCGACTTCGGACAGCGGTGCCGTTTACAATCCCATGACAGGCTGTTAAAGTCAAACGTGGCTTCGTAGAAATAGTTACAACTTTGATTAATGTAAATCAATGAAGTCTATAAGTTTGCATAGGGTCTATCTTATAACAATAGTGGCTGTCAATCGATCGTGCGTGTCTGCAATCACGTACATACAATTTCCCTCGCATCTCGGTCTTTGAACCGCTGCGCCCGACGTCAAGCACTCATAGCTTTTTAGACTACATTTTTTGTAAGGGAATTATTCGAACTGCAGATGATCATAATTGATCAATGTTGTTAGATGCATTCCTTAGTTTGTCGTTGATCGGAAGCCAACCAATCTTATTTACCGCTTGAAAGATTGGGAAAAGAAAAGCTCTTGCGAGGTTGAATGAAATAGAAGCCTCGTGTGAACAAAGTGAAATCGCGAGCGCATGCTACGGAATTCGCGAGCTTTTGTTATCGTATGTTATCGGTGGAGACCGGTATTTTGTCGTAGTCCTTGATGCATGCACAACGTTAGCATAAACTTCAATAGCACCCCATAGAGGGGAGACATTGTGTTCGCCACTGTACTGACTCTCTTTGGATGTGCGTAGTAACCTAAATCTGACTACTGTGAAAAATACTGCCTCTCTCAATTTCTTCAGCCTGTAATACGCTGAATAGTAGTGTTATAGTCTCATCAGTGAGTAATAATAAATCAGACGTCCTTATGAACGCCTCGAATAAACTAAACACACACCTCATTCCTTTTTAACTTACGCCAAAACACTATATTTATTGGACACATTGGTTCACTGTGGTTCAGTCTCTAAGCTGAGAAGGCGCAAACTCGTTGAGGTGAAATATGATATTTTACCTCCGGAGGCTGAGTTGTGCGGCACCGACTTGCTTGCTTGTAGTAATACTGAGCTGTGGGAGTCCACCAGTTTTTACAGTCTGGTGTCATGGCATCTATTCCTCTCGCCTCCAGAGAGTAGTCGCCATGAAATAATGCATGGAAGATTATCTGCGATTACAAATATGGGCACGTGGTATCATGGCGTGGCAAGTTGAACAAACGCATTAGGATAAATCACAAAAAAACGAATGTTTGCTTCACGATTAACTTAATTATGAGGGCCGTGAAGCATTTACGTTTTATTATATGCCTGCTCACAACATGCCGGCTACCTAATAAGCCTTGTTAATGTTACATGGGATTCTGCCACTATATTCCCCAAAGGAACAAACAGTAAAAAAAACGCATGTTGAATTATCACGTACTATCTGCGCAGTAGCCTCCCCGATCATAAACGTTGTTTTTGGACATGAGAATAGGTGCACGTGGTAAAAAGAAATCTTTCTCAGCCTTAAACACACACACACACACACGCACGCACATACACGCGCGCACGCACACAGACACGCACGCACAGACATATTATGAAACTCACATTACAGATTTGTTCCTGTCTGGCCTAGTTTTGGCGCCACCCTTTACAGCTATATACGATGTGGCCACCACAACCAATAATCTCAGACTCGGCAATCTAACGACCTGGGTATTTGTTGGCGCATTTCAGGAACTAGCAATTTATGTTTGAGCCTTTGTCCATCCATCCCGCCGTCGTAGCCACGCTCCCTCTGGAGCAAATGACAGGGTCAGAATAGAACGCGATGTGCGCGTCTCTCTTCTTTATAAAAGGGCAGGATGGACAAGCGATGCTACGCTAACAAAACGCGAGCTCCGACGCGAAACGCAACCGACGCGACCAGCGTCTGTTGGCGCGCTCATAGTTGGCACCGTTACAAGCCATGGGCCTTCACTGCCTCTGATAGAGCACGTCTTTGTATTATGGTTGGGTGAATGTATGGAGAATTCACGGTCTACCAGATTTAATCTCCGGAGCAAGCTCCTTTATCAGCCACTTCGTTTACAAGCGCCCACTGCTTTGCATCTACAGATTCTTCCTTTTAGCAAGAAAAGGTGTAATATCACTGAAGCACGTACAGCTGGATAAATAGAGCGCTTCTGAATACCTGGCTCCACTTTCAGTCTAAAGCTACAGGAAAAATTACTCGCATCAAGTCCAGGACTATTCGGAGAGTTGACGGTCCTGTCATGTCTGTGAATTCGGCTCCCATCGAAACGCACACCGCCACAATCACTTTAGACGGACAAACTCAACTCTCTGCCCCACATTATATGTGGCGATATCTGCGCCTTTAAAACATCGTTCGACTTCGTCGTCGCAACGGTGCATCTCACCAGAAACCTTGCGGACTGACGTAATAAACTTTTTGCTGCACAACTTCCGTGTAGTGCACCTACAGAATGTACTGGCGACAGTCACTGAAGGGTTCAACGTTAATGTACTTCGACGTGGAAACCAGTGGCTTGTCGCATTTCTCGATGCCGAGCTTCGAGTTCACCTCCTGTCGAATGCCACGAATTTAACTATACACAACACGTGTTAAATATTGTGGGTAATGCATTACTGTCAAGCCAGCACATTCGTCCGTGTTCACAACATTTCGTATGGTTCCTAAATCTGCTAGTGTTACTTCGTATAACATTCTGATATGTTGATATCAGATTTATTGCTTTGGTCTTGTGCCAAAACTGACTTTTTTTACTTTTATTTTTTTGCTTCAGTTGTTGGATGTTAATATGTTTCTTTTTTGATTGTTTCGTAGCAGTGCACAGTGTATTATTGAATCCTGTGTAGAATTGAGTCTAGCGTTTCTATAGATTGTGGCAGCGCAATTTTGAAGTTGATATATAGTGTGCAAGTGTCCGTAATATTTATGTGTACTGGTTGAATAAACTTTCCTCAGACAAAAATTTCTGCGTTCAAGTATCCCAAGAAAAACTGTCCTCTTTAAAACTTTCATAGTTATTACTTCTTTGAATTTGAGCATTGCACTTCTTTCGTGAACGCGGCTGCTACATCAAGCGAGCGACCTTCGAGCGCTTGTAACTTTAACGCAAACTTTGCGCGGAAAGCACCAGACGTAAAGCAACACCCCGTCGCGAGATAACTGAGCATGCAGATGAACGGCAAGGCCCAGCTGGTAGATGTAGAAGTGGGTACATTGAAAGGAGCACGGTCAAGCCCTTCAGAGCCTGTCCTCAGTGCCATGCAGCCGGTGATACAGAAAACACATCGAACTGCCTCTGAGCTGTGCGAAGCGTAAGCGAGAAATGAAGGGCGTGCACAAATAGCTCACCATTAGTATGCTCAAGACCATGGGCTCTGTCCTCTTAGATGCGAAGCATTTAAAAGGAGAAAGGATGCGTCAGTATTGAGGAGGTAGACGCCTCAGTTTTCAGGAGTCTACCCCTCACTGTGCATGCGCGTCCCCTCATCTATCTCCTTTCCGCCGCTCCATCCTCTCTCACCTAGCCACGCCGACGCAGGCAGCATCTCCTAGCCTACGCTCGCTGCCACCTCTCTCTCCTCTAGGCATCGCTGCCCGCGGTGTTTACACCTCCATTTCGCATGCATGTCCCCTCCCCCTGTCGAGGTGTAACGCCGAGGGCTGTGCAGCGTGAGGCTGCAGGTTTGAATCTATTTCATAAAACTGGTTCATAAGCTTTTTTCTTGGTGGGTTACCTTTATCCCTTTTAGTGGTGGTTGCCACGTTTGTGTACGCCACCTGTTCTTGCTATATGTGGAAACTTGTGGCAAAAAGAGGGCAAGATACATTGCTCATTAAACCAACCGACCGTTCTGCATAGTCACAACGTCTTGAATTTAGTGTGCTGTCTATGACTGATCAATCACTTCAATGAAAGTACTACGATCTTCGACAAATTATTCAATGTGCCATGCTTTAAAAACAAAGTACAAAGTACTACATTTCTTTTCCTGAAATGAGTGAAACCAGAAACTGTTTGCGCACGAATTTACAGCCTATAATTTGATTCTGTTTATGTCAAAATGAAATACTTCATTCAGCGGAAAAAGTATTTATTTACCTAATACTTACAAATAATGACAAACTTACACAAAACCATCCAATGCTTAATATTCTTTCTTGAAATGCAATATGTACATATGCGACATGAATACGATGCCAAGCCCAAACTCAAGCAGAGTATCGATATTTATATGTATATATATATATTTATATATATATATATATACCGGGTGTTCAAAATTAAGATTTATGATTTTTTTAAAATTAGGCGCTCGAAGGCACGTGAGAACCACTTGTGCAAATAAGTTAAGCGGCCAGGGGGACAGAAAGTTAGATGATAATTATCGCTGTCAGCAGCCCAATTAACTAAAATTTAATAATTAACTTTTTACTGGCTGCGGTAAGTTGGCATGTTTATATTGAAAAAATGTAGGCAGTGGTGTTTGTACACAGTTTCAGTTGGAAGATTTTTTCTAGCACGCCTGTGTTCCGAGATATCCGGCTCCAAAGTTTAATTGTCTTTCGCACGATTACGCATGCAAGAGGGTGAGGGTCCGCGCAAAGCTCCTCCCTAAAGTGACGCATCTGTTGCGTGTGGTGTTTAGTGTGTGAAGAGGGTGGAAGCGTAGGCATAGGTGATAACAATTACCCTTGCCCTCTCGGCCGTCGAAATCAAAAATCGAAGAACGCTTGCAACCAGTGTCGTAACACGCAACTGCAGAGCCTCTAACGATAGTGGCAGATACCATGCCGAGATAATGGTGCGAGCGGAGAATCTGGATGCCAGTGCGCGTGCGTAATAATCACTAGAGAAGCATGCGTGGTCGTTGCCTGGGCTACGCGAATAGCGTGACTGCTGATGTCCGAGTACTGTAACTTTTATTGAAACAAGAGCAACAACTCCACCAATAATAACTGAAACAGTTTTATCCTTGCTAACGCATATTTCCTGCTGCTACATAAGCATATTTCGGTCATGCACAAATCTCATCGAAACTCTTCACCTCTCAAGACGTCAATGCCCCAAAAAGTGTTCAAAATGCCTGCCTTCGGCAGCAACGCAAAGCATGAACCGCTGTCGCGTCGACTCGATGACTCGGCGCAGTACTTCTGCAGGAATACTCGCACAGGCAGATGTTATCCTGTCCTTCATGTCATTAACATCGCTGGGCTCTGTTACGTAAACTCGATCTTTAACGTAGCCCCAAAGGAAAAAGTCGAGCGGAGAAAGGTCAGGTGATCTTGGTGGCCAAAACATCGCTCCTGCGCGCCCAATCCACTGTTGTGGAAAACGTCTGTCCAACCAGTTCTTCGCCCTGGTAGAAAAATGTGGTGGTGCTCCATCGTGCTGAAACCATACTTGGCGCAGGTCATTCAGGGAAAGACTGCAGACAAGATCATCAATGACAACACCTAATATTTCTTCTGTGTACATCTTTCCGTTCAAGTTGTCCTCAAAAAAGTGAGGTCCGATGATCCTGTCCCCGAGTATGCCGCACCACACATTCACACTCCAGCGAACTTGATGCTTGTGCTGCCTCAGCCAGTGTGGGTTTTCTTGTGCCCAATAATGGGCGTTGTGAAGATTAACACTTCCATTTCGGCAAAACCGAGCTTCATCAGTCCAAATTATTCTGTGCAAAAAGTCATTTTCTTGATCAGTTTTGATGAGGCCCCAATTGCAGAAGTCAACTCGCCTTTCAAAGTCCGCCTCATTTAGGTCCTGATGAAGGTAAACGTGATATGGATGGAACTTGTGCTTTCTTAAAACATTTGTGACTGTTCCGATGCTGCGACCGCACTGATCGGCAATCTGTCGGATGCTGAGCTCTGGCATCGAGGTTACGCACGCGACAACGTCGATTTCAAAGTCTTCATCGACGATTGCCTTCCTGGTCCGTCTCGGAAGGTGGACAGAGCCTGTTGTGCAGAAGCGTCGAAACAGGTTTGTGAAAGTGGGCCTTGTTGGAAGGGGACGGTGTGGGTGGCGAGACGCGTAAAGCTCCATTGCTAACGAAGCGTTGCCATTCATTTCAGCCATTGCAAGCACCACGTCTACTTTTACTTTGGTAGAATACCTCACGCCAGAAGCAGCCATATTAGCTCGAAAGGACTCCACGTGGATTTCCTTGGTAGACCTTCAATGCAGAGACGCTGTGCTCTAACCGGAGGCACCCTAGTGCAGGACGGTCCTGCTAACGCGTTCACAAGAAGATGTCTCAGTGTGATCTAAAGTCACGAAAAAACGTCGCGAAAAATGGTCTCCTGTTATCGCGTTCATCAGGATCATGCGTAAGGCTCATGGCGCACCGCGCTGTCACATTTTGATTTCGCCGGCCGAAGAGGGCAAGGGTAATTGCTATCACCTATGCCTACGCTTCCACCCTCTTCACACACTAAACACCACACGCAACAGATGCGTCACTTTAGGGAGGAGCCTTGCGCGGACCCTCACCCTCTTGCATGCGTAATCGTGCGAAAGACAATTAAACTTTGGAGCCGGATATCTCGGAACACAGGCGTGCTAGAAAAAATCTTCCAACTGAAACTGTGTACAAACACCACTGCCTACATTTTTTCAATATAAACATGCCAACTTACCGCAGCCAGTAAAAAGTTAATTATTAAATTTTAGTTAATTGGGCTGCTGACAGCGATAATTATCATCTAACTTTCTGTCCCCCTGGCCGCTTAACTTATTTGCACAAGTGGTTCTCACGTGCCTTCGAGCGCCTAATTTTAAAAAAATCATAAATCTTAATTTTGAACACCCGGTATATATATATATATATATATATATATATATATACTATCGCTAATAAATGCGCCGCATGACAGCCTATAGAAGGTTCTTACCATTCCAATGGCCGCATAGTTGTACGAAGGGGGCCCGTTGCTTATCAGGAACGGAGGCCTTGCTATGCCGGCGGGGATGACGAGCTTATTGAGACACGGAGAGTAGGCTGCTCCCATTACCGAAGCCTTGAACTGTACGTCCGGTTGACCAACTCGCTCGAGAGTACGCCTTTGCACGATGTTCGCAGACGAAATCCATGCTTCCCAAAACGTTCTCTTTGCTTTCGGGAATGAGCCGTATATTGCCTCCAAATCCGCTTCTACTCGAATGTTGTCGGGGAAACCAATTGCTAGCTGCATGGTGGCTAGCCTTCGCAGCGCCTGTAGTCGATTCGAGTCATCCCAGTGCCGAGAGGTGTTTCCACGTTCATTCAGATGTTTTGCGATTGTCTCAAGGACAACTCTGGCTATCACCTCCAGTTGTGCCCGCACTTCTGGCGTGAACTCTGCGTTCGAAAATATGGCATTGTACAGAAACGAGCGGACAGGGCTTAGGCATGAATGCAGAAAGATGTGAAAGGGGTTCAGATGAGCTTTTTTTTTTCGAGACACGAAGTGGCACAAGCAACTTGGCCGGATTTCTAAAAAAATCGTTCTCAATTTGTTTTTCCTAGACCAGGAACCAAACCATGGCTAAAGCATATCTAATGTGGTCACGCTTCTATGCCGTCTAAATAAGTGACTGAGAGACCACCATGCAAGAAAAGATAAACGAGAGAATTCATATTTGGCGCAGTGAGTGTGGCAAGTTTCGCTAAAATTCGCATCGTAGAAGAAGACTGATAGAGAGGCTAATCTTTGTTGCCCAGGGCATTGCCAAGAAAACATGAGAATAACAGCGTTGATTTGATTTCAGGCTTTCTTCACGTGTGATGAGAAAAGCTGTATGATAAGTAGCACAATGTCCGCTGTGCTTCTAAGAGAGAAATAGGACTTGAAGCATACGTTTGAAGAGAAGAAGTCCCTGAATTGCCGGCTCCATGACTTCAGAGACTTTTCGGATGCACTGGGTCGTGAAAGCACTTTCAGGCAGTATAGCCAGCAGTGGGTTCCTGCCGAAGCCGATCATTTGGCGAATGAGGCTCCAACAAATCAGCTGGCGTCCTTTCAGCCAAGATTCAGGCTGAGTTATCAGCTTGAGCTGTTCAAGGGCAGCCGAAGAGGAGTGCGCAGTGTCATTTGCTCCATAGGCAAATAGCGAAAGTTGTTGTAGTTGATCGTGCCATTCATCTGCGTGAGTAAAGAAACATGTGCACGTGGTATTTATATATCATGACGGCCTGGATGTAACTGCGTGTGACGACTCGGTTTATTCTCGGGAGCGAACAAGTGCCATGGATGTGAAGAAGCACACACTCGAAAAACTATGGTTATTATCAGCGAAAACAGATGATTGCTGATCAAATGTAAATGCGGTGCGTAATACCGTGTGTGCGTGTGTTTCGGGACTGTGTAGACACTGCCACACTTTTTAAATGTAGTGCTGCTGGCAGCTTGAAACACGGCCATTTTCTGCCTTAGCTGGGTCCTCTGTCTACGTGCCACTTCATTTGTGTGTGGTATGTACAACTGAAAAGACGTTATAAAAAGGCTCCGCGTAATCTCCTGGCATGAAAGTGAGCTTTATTTGTTTTTGTAGTTACACTTTCAAAATTGTGATGACTGTCTTTATCCATTATTTACCGGCACACAATTTATAAAGAATAAAGTCAGAACGGGCAAAGGTACTGTCTTTGATTATTTTACAACAATTTGTTTCAATAAAACAGCTTATATCACCAAGAATAAGCATGCCAGATTCATACACAGGAAGTGCTGCCTGTTAAAAAAACGCAAGAAAATGTTTCATTACAACTACTCATCATGCATTGCTTGAAACTTACCCGGTTGTCCGTACCAGTGAGCGTAAGTACCCAAGTTTTCAAGACGTATGAAGGAACTTTTGTACTTCTTTGGTATTCGCCGTTGTTCTACCAATTTCTTGAAAGCTGTAGGGAAAATACATTTGTTTTCAGATTTTTAACGTTAAAGCTGCGATTATGCTGTTTTCAGGTGCGTTCCAAATAATTTGCGTCAGTTATGCATGCAGTGTTCTTTTTTTTAAATTTAGGGAAGGTAATGCAAGTACTAAGAAGTTATTTAGAAAAAAACTAGGTGGCAATTGATTGAAATGCAAGTTACTAATCATGCCTTTCCTAACCGTGCAAAATATAATAGTATAGTGGTGGGGAGTCAAGAAGAAAAAGATTACTTGTATTTATTATACAATACTTTATCGATATACATATGCATATTCTGTTGCACAGAAATGTCGTCAGCAAATAACATGGCTTGTGGCCTCGTACATGAAGAGGATATAGGATACATAAAAAAAAATCTGGCACTAAGTCTCTGAATTTCTTTTATGAGAGCACCCGGGGAACGTGGGATTCCCATGGTGAGAACAAAAAAGCGTTCCTTCAACTGACAACAAAAACGAAATGGCACGCATTCAGTAATTTCTAAACAGCCACATTTCTATGCCTTCTTTTTTGCCCCGATGTAAATATTTTTGCTAATATTACGATTCACCATCCGCGCTAGAGGCTTGCGGTTTTCAAAATGCGAAATAAAAGTTGGAAATTCTCGCCTTGAGATTCGAAGTTTGCTATGTCCGGAATGAGCATAACAATCTCTGGTCTTAGAGGCTTGGCTTCGTAGACAAGCAATACACCAGCATAGTAGTCCTTTTTCTCCTGCTCACTGAGCGTCCACCTCTCTTCGAACCAATCTTGGTCCGCCCTGCTGACGACAATCTACGCCATGGCACAAAGAATTTCAAGAGTGCATTGCAACAAAATTTGACGTGACACAAACACGATTAAAGCATGACAGTTCTCATTAGCAGCTGAATATTTTCTATAGTTGCTCGTACTTGAACACATTCTTGCTCCCTCAACACATTTTGATGCAGCGTATTTGGCTTCCAATAGTTCTATTTTGATAACGTGGTGCGTATATTGCTGTACAAACACAGCTTCATAAGCATTGAAGCAAGTCATATACTTAACAGTTGGATTTGCTTGTGTTACTGAATATTGCTTCCAATTTGCAAAGAAATTCCTCTAATAAACATCTATAATTAGACTTTTCAAATTGATACTGGCATCAGTTAACCAATCAAGAAGTATTTCTTTTCGGGGAAAGAAGTAATAAAAGAGGGAACCAATGGAGTAACGTATAAAATTGTTATAACCTAGAAGAAGGGCGGACTTTGCTTCTAAAATTTATGCAGATAAAAACTGCACTTATGGTGAATCTTTAAATATACCCCCATTTAATACATGGCTAATATTCATTGGACTACATTCTAGCACACACTGGAGGAATTTCCGGTCATAACTTCAAAAATGTACAGCATTATAATGATAAATCTTCATTGGCATGTTTACGCAAGTACTAAGTGAGCGGGGTGTCTTACCCGCATAATCTTCTTGCCGTTGACAACATTTAGACCATCGATGTGGAAGGCCACAAAAGTGTGAAGCGCGTACTGCAGTGAAAGGCGAAGCATGGGCAACACCGGGTTGTCCATCGTGTCCTTAGCCACCTGCCCCAGCTGGCCAGTCAGATTAAGCCCAAGGGACTCGAGGAAGTGCCTGACTTTGGGAAGCTCCATGGCGAGTCCATCTTTGGAGAATCGCACACAAGCTCGGAAAAGGGTGACCGCCTTTTGCGTCGCCATGTGGCCGGTCCTCGGAAGCGACGATGATTCCAGGAGTGCCTTGAGTGTGTTGAGGGCTTCATCTTCGATCTGTTGGTCATGAAGATATTCAGTCAAACAGCTGATGTCGATTATGGAAATACTTGATGCCACGTCCAGGACACCCACTTAATCTGTATTATTCATAAGAAGGCCTCGTTTGACTGCTAGAGAATAGGAACGGAAGACCGGCACTTTAATTCATTCTTAATCTTATTCACGCCGACAATTGAACAATAGGCGTATTGAGAACAAATATTTGTTATAAAAGCACTTTGACATGGGAGAGTCGGTACATAATTGGATAGTCTTCAGTGCGATTTAGACGAAGACGTCTGCGTTCTGTGCGTCTCCTATGGCCTTCGTCTAAATCACGCTGAAGCCTATCCGAGTATTTGTTATGTTGTTTCCTGTATCTTTTCATGGAGTTGAGTGCATGCATACCAATTTGGTTATTGAAGTTCTTAATCAAAAGCTTACCCGATTGTAAATTCCGTGGGACCGCGCTTGTCCACCGCACACGTGTAGCTGGAAGTCTTCACATGGATCCACTTCATTAGGAATAATGTGCGCATTCAACGCACTGGCTATTACACATTCCTGAGAGCTGCATTCAGTGGTAGCGACAATATCTTGACGCATTTTTTTCTCGCGCGTTTCATTATAG
Source organism: Rhipicephalus microplus (assembly GCF_043290135.1). Taxonomy (NCBI): domain Eukaryota; kingdom Metazoa; phylum Arthropoda; class Arachnida; order Ixodida; family Ixodidae; genus Rhipicephalus; species Rhipicephalus microplus. Next base: position 2,033,194 of record NC_134703.1, read on the forward strand.
TCGTTTTGGTACGAATAAATTAGCTTGCTGGTTTTGATCACTTGTAATTGATGTGGTTGACCCTCCGTAAAATTCACGCTTGTTTCACTGGAGTGGTGCGTGCCGTCAAAGCGCATTGTCGTCATTAGAGCAGATTTTTCTTCGTAATTAGCGTCTCCGAGACTACTGGCTGCTTTTCCCTTCCAAGATGGCTTCTTCCACGGCAACAATGCGGCGGTGAGTGTTGACAACCGTCCTGATTTGTGTCCTTGGTCAGAACCAACGTGAACTGAATCTATTCTACGTAGTGTGCGCTTCTCATTAAAGGAATGTTTTATGGCTTTACCACGAATGGTTTCAGGAGTAAACGTTGGCCACCCCAACTCGTCTGGCGTGAGTGTGCTAGTCTTAGCAACAAGTTGTACATTCACGGGACGTCTCGTGAAATCTTTCAGTTCAAAGAAGGCTACTCCAGATGATGTATTTCTTGACACGATCTTGCTTACGCTAGGACGTTTGACCCGCTTTCGCATTATTCGGATCATAGGTGGTCTTCTTGTTGTGGAACCGCTGTATAAAGGCAGTATTTGGTCGTCGCTACCTATTTGGATTCTCCTAACCGAGAACATGGTCGTCTCGTTGATGTCTGCTGAATTGTTGAGTGCTAATTTTATCGTTGTTTCATTTGTTGTCCTTGGAGTCACCGGAACAGGTCTTCCAGTCTCGTCGTGATTACCAATTGCCATGATTGCAGGCTCACCCTCCGGCAGGCGCAAAAATGACAACGTTGGTTCTTCATCAATGTCGTTGGCGGTCATCTCTACCTGAAAAAATAAAAAAACTGATATAGTAAAGAACGGGGTGAAGCATCCCTATTGGTATTTTTTGTATTTATTCGGGTAATTGCACCTTTTATCGGCTCGGCAGCACGCGACACAGCCTCGAAGGTCAAAGAGCTGTCTGAGCCTGGTAATAGAAACAGTTTACCAATGTCTACATTTTGGAACATCTTCAATGATGGTATAATTGGAATTAGAAAATAAAAGTAAAGTGAACGAACTATCGGAGTGCTTGAGAGGAACTGCATGGAACTCGATCAGGCGGAACATTGTTGTAATGTTTGAAATTTAAGAATATACAAGTACTGTCAAAAGAGAGAGAGAAAACACTCACATAACAGTCGAGCACGTTAGCAACGCTGAAACGGTAAGCACGGTACTTCTCTTTTCTGCGTGACCCAGTCTATAATATTTGGTCTCGCATAACGTTTATTACTCGGCACGTAAAGCGGGAAATTGTAAACCTCCGCAGTGAGAGGCTGCTAGCATATGAATCACACGATACACTTAACACAGCGTTAATATTATGTAAATGAGCATAGTTAATGCGAGTAATATATATATATATATATATATATATATATATATATATATATATATATATTGCAACGAGCAAGGTTGCGTAAAAACACAGGTTATTATTCCAGAAACGTTAGCCGCAACAAGCTGGTACAGGCAGGAACCCGGCAAGCACGAGCCACACACGGACGTCAACGTCTTCTTTCACGCTGGCACAGAGCTGGCGCCACTATGCTTCGCTACAATTACTCCCCGCGCAGAAAGGAGCCAACCTGGCGACCTAGGGAAAGGACACGACAAGGGGGTCATAGCACGGTTTGAGGCATGATACGTGTACTGTTTTACGCCCACGGCAGCGTTGGTCCGAGGGTGGATCAATGGGCTCAACTTCATAGTTGACCGGAGATGTTTGCCGCACCACACGGTAGGGGCCATGGTATTTCGACGAAAGCTTTGGGGAAAGACCGGGAGGGGTAGACGGGACCCAGAGCCAAACCAGCATTCCTGGGTTATAGTGTACAGTAGACGCAGAGAAATCGTGGTCAGTTTTCTGGCGCCATTGGTCTTGTGCGGTAAATGAGCGAGCGAGTTGACGACACTCTTCGGCATAAGCAGCTGCTTCGGAAACAGGCGTCGCTTCGGAAACATCAGGCCTGTAAGGGAGAATGGTGTCCATGGAGCATGATGGCTCACGTCCGTACAGGAGGAAGAAAGGAGAAAAGCCAGTGGTTGTTTGTGGCGCAGAGTTGTACGCGTACGTGACAAAAGGGAGCACTTGGTCCCAATTAGTGTGGTCGTCAGAGGCGTACATGGCAAGCATATCTCCAAGGGTACAGTTAAAGCGTTCTGTCATGCCATTGGTTTGGGGATGGTATGCCGAGGATTTCCTATGGATAGTGCGACATGCCTTGAGTAGCTCGTCGACGGCGTTCGAGAGAAACACGCGTCCACGGTCACTGAGTAATTCACGAGGTCACCGTGTCGCAAAATGAGATGGTGAAGAAGAAAGGACGCAACGTCTTTCGCAGTGGTAGCAGGCAGCGCAGATGTTTCAGCGTAGCGTGTTAAATGATCTACAGCGACGATAATCCACCGGTTGCCTCGAAGAGAGTTGGGTAGAGGACCATAAATATCAATTCCGACGCGGTCGAATGGTCTCGCTGGGCAGGTTAAGGGTTGCAAAGGGCCAGCAGTGCTGTGAGAAGACGTCTTGCGTCGTTGACACGTGGTGCATTACCGAACGTACTGGCGAACGTGCCGATACATGCCGCGCCAGTAGTATCTTAGACGAAGGCGAGAGTAAGTCTTAAATACTCCAGCGTGGCCACACTGGGGGTCATCGTGAAAGGCAGCGCAGATGTCCGAACGCAAATGACGAGGGATGACAAGGAGCCACCTACGGCCATCCGTCACGTAATTGCGGCGATACAACAAGCCTTCACGGACAGCAAAGCGTCTTGCTTGACGAGAGAGCAAGCGTGAAGTCGTTTCTGACGAACTGTGAGAGAGGACGTCGAGCAAAGAATTGATCCAGGGATCCTTGCGCTGTTCGGATGACATGTCAGTGATGCTCAACGATGACGAATCGCAAATGGCAGTTGATAAGCAGGCAAGGTCAGGAGGCAGTGGAGAACGGGATAGTGCATCGGCGTCTGAATGTCTGCGTCCTGAGCGATAAACAACACGGATATTGTATTCCTGAAGGCGTAAAGCCCAACGAGCGAGGCGGCCAGTGGGATCTTTCATGGACGCTCACCAGCATAAGGCATGGTGATCTGTGACAACATCAAACTGGCGTCCGTAAAGGTAGGTGCGAAATTTTCCTATAGCCCAAATGATAGCCAAGCACTCCTTTTCCGTGACGGAATAGTTGGACTCTGCCTTCGTTAGTGTACGGCTGGCATAGGCGACAACGTACTCGTCGCAGCCATCCTTGCGTTGAGTGAGAATGGCACCGAGGCCAACACCGCTTGCATCCGTGTGAATTTCAGTGGGTGCATCGGGATCGAAGTGGCGGAGAACTGGCGGAGAGATGAGTAGCCGGCGTAGCGCCGTGAATGCCTCATCGCAGTGAGAATTCCAGCCAGACAGGTCCGTGCTACGGGAGAGAAGCTGAGTCAGAGGGGCAATTATAGAGGCAAAATTGCGAATGAAACGCCGAAAATAGGAACACAAGCCTATGAAACTACGAAGCTCCTTTAGGGTAGTAGGCTTGGGGTACTCGGCAACGGCACGCAGTTTGGCAGGATCTGGCAATATTCCTTCTTTTGAAACGACGTGGCCGAGAATTGTGAGTTTGCGGGCGCCAAAACGACATTTCTTGAAGTTAAGTTGCAACCCGGCTGCCGTAAGGCACTGGAGAACTTGTTCCAGACGGGAAAGATGAGTTTCGAAATTCGCCGAGAATACAACTATGTCGTCTAAATAGCAAAGACAGATGTGCCATTTAAGTCCCCTGAGGACACTGTCCATCATTCTTTCAAAAGTCGCAGGCGCATTGCAAAGACCGAAGGGCATTACATTAAATTCATATAAGCCGTCAGGGGTCACAAACGCCGTTTTTGGACGGTCTGGTTCAGCCATTGGTACTTGCCAATATCCAGAGCGCAGATCCAGTGAAGAGAAAAACTCCGCACCATGAAGGCAACCCAAGGCGTCATCAATGCGTGGCGGGGGTAAACATCCTTGCGTGTGATGTTGTTTAGTCGACGATAATCCACGCAAAACCTGATGGAGCCATCCTTTTTTCGCACGAGGACCACTGGCGAAGCCCAAGGACTGTGTGAGTGCTGAATAACACCACGTTGCAGCATCTCGTCGACGTGTTGAGTGATGACGTCACGCTCGGCCTGCGAGACGTGGTAGGGGCGCTGACGAAGTGGAGTACGATGACCGGTGTCGATATGGTGAGCGACAACTGACGTGCGTCCCAAAGGAGGTTGTCCGTGGTCGAAGGAGGCGCGGAAACAGTCAAGTAGTTGAATGAGCTGATTGCGCTGGTCTTTCGTAAGGCCGGTGTCTACGCTGCGCAACAGAACGTCTTCGTCAGGTAGTGAGGGCGCGGTGCCAGCTGTGACAGCATCCACGGACATCGGTGTCGTATCAGAACGGGCATCGAAAGGAAAGATGTCATCATAAGTGTCAAGATTCCCAATGCATTCGCCATGCAATAAGGTAGCGGGACAAGGGAACGGATTGCACACGTACACGGCACTGGAGCCATCGGCAAGTGTTATGACGGCAAACGGGACGACAAGGTTCCGGCGACGAGCGCATTCTTGTGACGGCATAAATAGGGCAGTTGAATCGGAAACGGAGTTGCACAAAAGAGATAGCGCGGTGACCGAAAAAGCAGAAATGACGACGTCAGCGGCGACGATCACCTTTTTGGGTGAGCGAGGGTGATCTATGAATGTCGTGCTGAATGGAAACAAAACGAGTTGAGCACGAGCGCAGTCGACAACCGCATGATTAGCGGAAAGAAAGTTCCATCCCAGGATGATTTCATGAGACGCATGCGGAAGGACGACAAATTCAACGATGTAAAGCACTCCTTGAATCACAACACGAGCAGTGCATGTGGCAGAAGGTTGGACGTGTTGCGAACTCGCCGTGCGTAAAGAAATTTCAACCAGTAGAGTTGTCACTTTGTTCAGTTTGCGGCATAACACTTCACCGATTATACAAATAGCGGCACCTGTGTCGACAAGAGCAGTTGTGGCGAAACCATCCACAAACACGGCAATCTCGTTAGGGGGCGATAGATGAGGCCTTGGAAATTTCGTCGGTGGCGCAGCTCTTGCCTCAGGAACTGCGACTGTTAGTTTTCCTCCTGGGCGTGGTTGGAACGGCGAAGCATGGGGGAAGGAGACCGAAGACGGGGTGAAGGAGATCGACGTCGGCTGAAGTCTGGTCGACGTGAGCGGGGGTCATGTGAATCAAATGTCACATGCGATTCTGATGGCCGAGGTATGTTGCCGGAATGCTGCACATCATTAAAATAGAATCCACGGCGACGACAGTAGCACTCGACATGTCCTGGAATACCACAGTTGTAGCAGACGGGCCGGTTATCTGGAGTACGCCAAGAGTTTACAGGTTCTCGAGGTGGTGGAATGGGCCGATTTACCGGATAAACTGAAACTGGTGACCTGTAGTAGTTGGTGGCTGGACTGTATGAAGGGAGCGGTGGTTGGGCAGGAGGTCAGCGGACGGCTTCTGCATGAGTCAGCGGTGCAGCCACTGATATTGGGGATGTGGGCGAAGGGAGAGCCTCGGCAACTTGCGTCTGAATAGCACGGCGAAGTGTGTGGTCCAGTGTTGTGGGGGTCTCGTTGATGGTGGCGACAAGAGAGAGCTGTCGAGCAACTTCCTCCCGGATGTACTGTTGAATTTGAGGCATTAACACGCTGTAGTCGGAGCCACTGCTTTTGCACTCCAAGGCCGAAATATCAGCTGTCTGCGTATTAGGGCGACGTGTAGAAACTCGTTGCTTGCGCAGCTCATCGAAACTTTGACATAACTGAATCACGGCCGTGACGGTCTGTGGGTCTTTGGCCACAAGCATATGAAAAGCGTCGTCATCAATGCCTTTCATTATGTTCTTTATTCTGTCAGCCTCCGTCATCCTGGCATCAACTCGCCTACAGAGGCTGATCACATCCTCAATGTAGCTCGTGAAGCTCTCACCATTTCGCTGAAATCGTCCCCGCAGTCCCAGTTCAGCGCGAAGCTTACGCATGGCTGGACGACCGAAAAACGAGGTGACGGCCTCTTTGAAAACCGACCAGGTGGGGATGTCGGCTTGGTGGTTGGTGAACCATAGGTTGGCCAACTCCGTCAAGTAGAAGATGACGTGAATCAGCTTCGCAGGGTCATCCCACTTGTTAATCGCGCTGGCATGCTCGTACTCTGCCAGCCAGTCCTCGACATCTTGATCTTCAGTGCCATTGTATACTGGTGGGTCACGCAGACGAAGTACACCAGAACACATGACAGGTGGCAGTGTGGAAGAACCTTGTGGGGGATCGACGCGCTCGGTCATCGCGGACTGAGATGGTAGCTTACGGCTGCGGAGCTCCAGGACGTTACCCAGCACCTCCACCAAATGCAAAGAGCAAGGTTGCGTAAAAACACAGGTTATTATTCCAGAAACGTTAGCCGCAACAAGCTGGTACAGGCAGGAACCCGGCAAGCACGAGCCACACACGTACGTCAACGTCTTCTTTCACGCTGGCACAGAGCTGGCGCCACTATGCTTCGCTACAATATATATATATATATATATATATATATATATATATATATATATATATATATATATATATATATATATATATATATATATATATATCTATATATCAAGGTTCGGGAAGACACGCATGAGGACTACTGTTAGAGTTTATCAGCGCTAGTTTTATTGAAATATTTCAGGTAAAGTATCCTGCTTACATATGGCACATGGAAAACGGAAAAAGGACTGTATAGGATGTCTGACGTGGTACTCGTGCCATTGAAGTGGGTTATCATGCCCTGTCTGAACATATCAGTTAGTGCAAGAAGAAAAAGCTGAATGCAGCAGTTATATCCAAAATTTGGGTTATACCGCAAAAATAAAAACAAATGCTGCATTATGCAGAAGGATGAAAACTTCATCGCTCCGATAGAGAGCGCCTCCCGAAAACAACTTTTCACGCTTAGTGTATCAAGCAATTCTATTTTGTACACAAAGCTTTAGCGTGAACTAGAACTTCAGTCACTGTGCCCTTTTGACTATAGCAACGGGCTACATTCCCTAACATTTGCAAACTTACGTCGTATCCGTACAGGGCTCTCAGCGTCATAAATACTACGGTGATCATGAAGGCGGCCAGCAATGCCAGCGCAGCAACGGCTGTACTGCCACAAGGTTCACACCACGGCGCCACTTCGACATCGTCACCGACGTCGACAGCAACAACGTGTGGCTCTTCAAAGTCGTGCGGCGTCCCGTGCGAGTCGTAAGAGCTGGTGGTCTCAGATGAGTTTGTCTCGCTCGTTCCGTCGGTGTGTCCATCACGTGACTTCACTCCACTCGTATTGGTCGAACTGTCGGTCGTTGCACGGGATCCGCGCGAACTGGCCTCCGAAGACGCCGCTGGAGTAGTCGCTCCGGAGCTGTTGGTCGAGAATAAAAAAAAAAACTTTTACGTTCAGAAACGCATTTGACTGCCACATAAATTTTCAACAGGCCGTAGATCTAGAAGCAACGGTGATCGCGATCTTTTCTCTTTCACACAAAGAAAACTATACTCGTGGACAAGTTTTCTTGTCAATGCAGTGAAGGCTACAGAGCCAAATCGCACGTATCTTGCCGCTAACGAATGTGGTCCTACAATGGTGTCCTTTGTTTCTACGAGAGGTATAAGAAATACTGCCTTCATTTTTCGCATGCAGCTTTTCGTCTCATAATGCAGCTCACGCCAGCAAGATATATGTAATCGCTTTATTTGTTGTAACTTCGCGTCTTTAAACGCGTTAGAAAGCCGCGCCTTGTACGTGTAATTATAACGCAAAGAGGTCTCTGCATCGATATGAAATGCTGATCACGCACAGCCATTGCATTCCACAGCGGTACGGAACAAACGCCATGCCAGACTACTTCGCGTAGTAGTAAATGCGCAGAATCGGCGCCCCCGTAGTTTTCACTTCATTGCCAAGAAAAGTAATCCGTGAGTAGAGAAGCGGTGTGGACCACATGGCAAGAGGGCATAAAGTGATCAAGTGATGATTCTGTTTTGTCATGTGGTTCGGGCCCTTTTTTGTTTTTCGTGGACATGTAAACTGACCCAGAAAGCTCTCTAGCGGTTTCCATGCGGCCTATGACGACTGCATTTTGGCAGACAAAAATTATGCTTCGTCAGCTACAACATGGTTCAACTATTTAACAAAAACTATCGTACCAGGAGCTCTTTAAGTAATTTTCCAATTCACAACTCTACGCGATCAGTAGTAATCTCGTGGCTCTGAACAATCGCACAAGTATGTGTAGTGCAAAAAAGAACCTAAGATGAGATTTTCCCAGAAAACTATTCTAGTAGGGCTGCATTACACGTATTTGGTTCACACTCGCAGGACTTCATACATAAAGCGATTTATCAATATAACGCAGTGCTGCCGCAGTACGTAAATAGCTGGTAGAATTCTTTAACATAAACACCTACCTATATACATCATATTTTTGTCTGGTGTAGCAAACACACTTAATAAAAAAAGAAATAACAAAGGCTCTTGCATTATTAAAATTAATCTTATTACCTAATCGCTTCAGAACTTCACGACAAATTTCTGCACCGGAGATGTACAGCAATGAAGCAATTCAATTATTGATTGCAGCCACTGTGCTGCTTATTAATAACTTCAAGCACGTTGGCGCTGTTTGTTATTTTACGAAATACAAACTTTCACGAGCATTTGTGTGAGCTGTCGCATTGCTCATATTTCTCAAATGACAAAGCTAATTATACCTTGGTATTTCGGGAAAGTCAGGAAAATATGAAAGCATGGTAGCGGACGTGTCACGTACCATTTAGTGCGCTCACGAGTAACGATGATATACAGCGATTTGAAAGTACACTTACCGAACACCTGAACTTTGCCCGGTGGGGTACTTTTCTTCAGACTGTTCTTTGAGTTCCGCATCCATCACGCTGCTTATGCGATAATGTGCTTGTTCTAGCTTTCGCACAGGGATGTATTAGTGAAAGCGAAATGGCGACCTTTGACAGCTGTGCTATGCACCCACTATGCTGCCTTGAAAAGAAATGGATAGCTTTCAGAAGAATGCAATTTTACGGACTAATATAAAACAGGATGCGCATCACAGCGTAATTGTATATTTGATAAACAGCAAAATTTTTACACATCATAAGAACGATCAAACAAGATTTTAAAGAGCACATAAATGAAGAATAGCAAGTGAGACACACTTCTAAGTACCAAAGTGGCATTAAGTTTCAAGCGAGGAAGAAATACGTGCAAATAAGTGTGCGGAAGCATTCTGCTCACAATGTTGAAACATTGATCTACCAGTACAGTTTTGCAGACATTGAAGCACTTTTATTTGGAATTACTAGCACGCACCATGTAGACCTTGCAGACGATGACAAAGAAGAAGATTGTATCACCGAGTTCAGACGTGTGCTTCTACTAAAGAAAAGTTGCGTATTGTACGCCCATATCTAACAACAAGCGGCAGTTCAAAGAAGCCAGCGTTCGAACGTGCAAGCAGCTGGGTCATCGCAAACGCCGACGACTGTGTACCGAGGAACAAGCAAGGGAGCAACGATCATCCTGGCGCCCACAACCCAGGAGCGCACAAGCAGGCAGGAAACCCTCGCCGTGTCGTCCAGGTCAAGAAACACTTACGTGAGTGATTTTCAGTTTCCTTCTTCAAGTTGGCCACCCCTAGCAAAGGCAAACGCAATACTTCCTGTGAGAGATGATGTATTACAACATGAATCCTCACTTCAAAGTTGTACGTTATTGAATAGCTACTCAGAAATACTCAAGTTCAAGGCAAGCTGCGTGGTATCCTTGATCACCCTTCTTTTAAAGCCCCACAAATGAAACACACACAAAGGAAGAAGAAGCATCCCACCCACATACTGCCTCAGTGGAAAATTCTGGTTTTAATGCCGCCGACTATTTTGCTGTCAGAACGCCTTCGAACATCGGTGTTCGATCACAGATATATCCAAACTTCTTATCCCGCATTCATCGTACAGTTATTCTATTTTGTATGTATCTTGTTCCATGTTTCTGAATAAAAAGCATATTTGAGCGTAAGCGCTTGCTTTTGTCAGCCCGTGAACATAATCTTGTTTCTAGCACTGTTTCCGATAGAATGATATCAACTAGCCCAGAAAACGACATTTCCTTATTATGCGTCACCTCGCAGCACAGCCAGAACCCTGACGCCGCTCTCGGTAATCGGTTCCAATGGAAGCATGGGCGACTCACCTTCGTCTCCATTCAACGCAGCCATGGCTGCGCTGCGTAGCTGGCGGCCGCTGATCAAGGGTGGCTCGCCTCTCGACGACGTCGACCTGCCACCGCCCTACGGCTTACATGAACGAGCCATGCTGGTAGCCTGTCTGGGCTCGTGCGCCGCTGGCACGACACTGTGCTGCGCGTCGGCAGCCATGCCTTCCATCGAGCGTGAGCCCTGGTACGAACTGCAGAAAACAGCACCTGCGAACCGGTGGGCCGCTGACATCCTCCTGCTTGGCGCGACAGGAGGGGCACTTTTGCCGGGTGAGAAATGACTGTGCCTGCCGAGCAAAAAATTGCAGTATATACACAGGGTGAATGATGGTGAAAGGGCGGTGGCGAAACGTCCGTTCTTCCGTCGGAGTCCCCGCTTTAATAATCAACTATAAATATTCTCTATACCGCCATGTAGTAGAATAATCAGTGTGAACAGTGTAAGTGCCTCAGACAGGCTGGCCAACGTTTCGATAAGAGGACCTATCTTTCAGGGTGAACAGTGGACGTGCCTCAGACAGGTTGGCTAACGTTTTAATAAGAGGACCTATCACCGATAGGTCCCCCTATCGAAACATCAGCCAGCCTGTCTGAGGCACTTCCACTGTTCACCTCGATTATCCCACTACGTTGTTTCCATGTGTCGGTTCCCATCTTGATTTTGGATTTCCCTACCACCATGTAGTAATCTTAAATACAATTTTGCTTATACACACACAACACCATCTAGAAAGTGATTCATAAACAGGAGCTATCTACATACTACCCAGGGGGGAGAGAATGACCCACACCCTAAGGCGCTTGGCCTCTAAAAAGAAACGACAGAGGAATGCCGGAACACTGAGAACATTTTCAGAAATATTTAAACAGAAAATGTAGCGAGAGCCATCGTGGTGGTGTAGTGGTTATGTTTGTGCGCTTACACGTAGATCCCGAAATCGTATGCCGGCAGTGGCGGCCACATTTAGATGTAAGCGAAATGCAAGAGGTACCTGTGTGCTTAGATGTAGGTGCATGTTAACGAACCTCATGTTGCCGAATTTTCCGGAGCCCTCCACTATGGCGTCTCCCATAATCACACTGATTTTGAGACAGGAAATCCTAGCGGTTGTATATTATAGGAATGCATCGGGACTCAAACATGGTCGTGAAGCGAAAGAAGCTTTGCTTATTGTCCTACATCATAGGTTTTTTTTTTCTAAGATGCTCCAATCACTCTGCACGGAATTTATTGTCCTGTTTACTACTCTTCCGAAAATGGCTGTAAAGTGAGCCTTTTGCGCGAGCTAAACTCACAGTTTTAAATGCGGAGTATTTCTTAGGCCTACAATGTTACGGAAGTGGTGTCGGCGGCGCCGTCCAGGCCTCCATTACGCATGCTCCCGTTTGGTGTATCGTGCCGCATGCTCGCGTCCTATGCCAACTGTAGCCCCCTTACCCCTCAGTCGCCTCGCAAGGCTGACGCAGCCAGCATCTGCCAGTAAAAAAAAAAAAAAACAACTCCTGGCTCTGCAAAGCCGTTCTCTGGCCACGCCATATACAGAGTGCTTCAAGAAATGGCTCCAATGTTCTTTGAAAATTACAGAAAGAAGGTATCTGGGTGCTACTTGTTGCAATGCCTATCCTGAGGCAGCAAGCATATTCAAATGGCCAAAAAAATCAGTTACGAAAGTAAATATAGAAATCACTACAAATAACTTTTCAGCGTGTGGTGATAGCCGGCTGAGCCAAATTGGTCAATTCAAGCTCTTCCTACGAATAATCTCTAGCCATTTTGTAATTTCGGAAAAGCGGCCACTCATGATCACCACGGAGCCATGAAATGGGCGTAATTTAGCTGGCGAAAGCCAGCTAAATTACGCCAGAAATGGGCGTAATTTAGCTGTTCGGTGCGTCGGTTTACCGACGCACCGAACAGCACATATACCATCCACTTTGACAATACTCTCAATGACGACACTGTGTCCCTCGCATTGGGGGATAAGAATAAGCGAGCGTCCATAAGTGGCCTCGCAGCCAAGTGTCTAAATTAACGGTTTATATCGGCGAGGGAAACAGTGTCGTCACTCGGGGCCATGTCGAAGTGAATGGTACATGCGCTGTTTAATGCGTCTGTTTCGGTTTCTCCAGCTATATTAGGATCATTGCATTGCTGCGTGGTGATTACCAGTGGCCGCTTTCGCGAAATTTCGAAGTGGCTAGAGACTATTCGTAGGAAGGGCTTGAATTGACCAATTTGGGTCGACCGGCTATCACCACACGTAAAATAGTTATTTGTAGTGATTTCTATAATTACTTTCGTAGTTATTGTTTGTGCCTATCTGGAGATGCCTGCTGTCACAGGAAGGGCAACACCGCGAGTAGCATGCAGATATCTTCTTTCAGTGATTTTCGAAGAATATTGGACACATTTCTTGAAACACCCTGTATGTAGGCGCTTGATCGCGCGTTCGGAATTCGGTCAAGGGCGTCTTTGCTTGGCTTTTGCTTGACGTGACGCTTCGCTTGACTCCAGTAGATGAAGCAACTGCACCTTCAGCCAGTAGAGGGGCACAACCCAACATCAGCGTCCCACCCTTCGTTGAAGGCAACGCTTCTCCTTCATTCAATAATTGAGAATAACCAATAATCAATAAGAATTAAGCATTCCCCAACCATAACCAATTCCGTAATATTCACGAGATACCCCAATTACTCTGCGACCCATTTACGCGAGTTTTCCCCGTGAATGAATGTTGGCAACGTTCTTTATTTCTTGTTACTCTGACAGCAAATATATATTATCAGTATCCACATGTTTTTGTTAGTCGAAGGTTGTGAGCACACGAAATATATAGACAAAACACAAAAATAGGCCTGAAAATGTGTTTACAAACGCTTACTTAGCGCTTCTAAAACTGACAGCAAGCAAACCACTTTGAAGCGACACTTCTATTTCATTTGCTACCAGTGAATATAAGTGATTTTCAGCTTATGGTTACAAGCATACACACATAAAAATTACGTAATCACACTCCCACATTTTAAAATCAAAGGTATAACTTGAAAGAAATAGTTTGTTATCATCAATAGTTTCGATAAACTATTTCGTGTTATTTTCATAGTCGTTTGTGTATGTCCCCCTGGCTTGTTGTTCGTGCCAACGTACCATGCATAAGCTTCAGTTTCTACGCATGGGTAATATATGTGTTGATTGATTGATATAGAGGGTTTAACGTCCTAAAACCACCATATGATTATAAGAGACACCGTAGCGGAGGGCTCCAGAAATTAAGCCACCTAGTGTTCATTAGCATGCACCCGAATCTGAGCAAACCGGCCTACAGCATTTTCGCCGCCATCGAAAATGCAGTCGCCACCGCCGGGATTTTATCCCACGACCTGCGGGTAAGCAGCCGAGTACTTTAGCCAGTAGACCACCGCGGTGGGGTGGGTATAATATATGCGTACACTGTACAAGTGCTCAGTGCATGATGTTGCTGTTTTTAGAAAAAAAAACATTTGTAAATAATCTCGTTATTATACAGAACGTATGTTACAGGTGTTATGTGCTTGATCATCTTAGATTTCGTGGCGCAGTAGCAACTATGGCTATGATAAGAGACCCACAAGTATTAGAAGTTGAAGCACCGCGAGGTAACTATATTGCATGCGATCATTAGATTAGTTGTTAGAGTCGATCGATCCTCTTTCACTCTTTAGGTAAAACCCCAAAGAGAGTAAAACTCCTATAGCCAGTACGTAAAAATGAACTGTCACTTGTGCACATCGACGTACTTGCAGGGGTCCTGCTTCGCTGGACGGGCCACCGTCGCACTTTACTGGTGTCTGCCTTTGGGTTGCTCTGTGCATGGGTCTGCCTCATTGCCTCAAACAGCCTCGTCATGCTGATGGTTAGCCGTGCAGCGAGAGGAATCTGGCTAGGCGCCCTGGCCTGCTGTGCCAGCCTTTACGTCACTGATGTGGCCCCTCCCAGGAAACGGGCCTTCTACGGGGAATTGAACGAGGTTGACACAATATCATATTGATATGATAATCTAGACAAGAGATAATGGCATTTATGCACAATATTGCATACGTCACTTTTGCATTGCAATCAAAACTCGGAATATAGGCTGTCATGCGTATAGCAAATTGCTGGGATATTTGGTAATGTTAATGCTGCATAACACACATTCACATATTGCTTGTTATAAGTATTCAACATGTCGATAGTTATACCTAATAAGTTAACGTTAAGTACTCAATGTGTGTATCGCATATCATTTATAACCTACCTGCGAATTGGGCATCAGTAAAAACATCGAAGTTTACGAGAGTTCTAACGCAGACGTTCCATAGACAAATCGCCACGGTATCGAATATGTTGCAATCGTCAAAAACTAAGACGTACACCAAAAGATGGCAGGAGGGCAGGGTGAGCAGCCGCCTCCTAATCCCTTGAAAGAGAGAGAGAGAGAGAGAGAGATGGGGGAATGAGCACCATACATTGACGGGGGGGGGGGTATTGCGATAAATTTTCACCTTTCGCCCCCACCCCTGAATAGAAAACTTGCGTATACCTATGTTCAAAAGTAACCCCAGCTAAATAATAAATTAACACATTGACGTTTATATACTGGCGTTCAGACTGCAGCCGTATTAACGCAATACGCATGTGCAACATGTTTACATGACGTGACGCCCTTGTACATTGTTCGTTTCCACGTACAGAAATATAACAAGTAACGCGAAATGCCCAACACGACGAGGAATTGCACGTCTGAGTTTAATTAATGTAACGTCAATCAACGGAGATGGTCCCCATAACTTGCACATCCCTTCGACGCCGAAGTAGCCGCACTTTTGGATGCTCCTGTTGTAGTCTGTATCGTTCAGCTCTGTGACAGAGTGCAATCGCGGTTCTCATAAAACGTCTTTTTGCCGTCTCTTTCGGATACTCATTTACTGACTGTTGTACACGATAATGAAACACAATCAATTTGATCTCTGAAAAAATGGCCAGGTTGCCCTCATCAATGACTTCTGTGTTCGGGAGTAGCTCTTGCACTTCGGCACTCGTGTTCTGTGATGCATTGGCAAACAGTTTCGCGCCACTGCCAAAACGGATCTCAGAATCTACGTAGGAAGCAGCGCGTGGTGTAGGAAAGAACAGCCTGCTATTATAGTGAACTCAATTTTTTCTTTCATTATGCTGACAGTTAAATTACCTTTATCATAAGAAAGCTTACCGACCGATATTGCGTGTATCCGATTGAACTCTTATCTTGAACCACAACAATTTAATTCGTGCTACTGTCATCTTTTAAAAACGTTTGCTGAATATTCCGAAAACCAGAAGTATGTGAAGGACCGAAATCGCTTAAAAAAAGGAGCGTCACACGTTACTCATGACATTAAAGAAAAGAAACGTGTGCAGTGGAATCTGCGCTAGGCTGCACAATACTAAAAAAAATCGGCCCCGTATCTGCATGTAATCAGCAAATGTCGTCGAAAGACGATAGACTTGCGTGTGGAGAGAGTGAACAATTTATTTGATGTTCCGCGCAAGAAAATTGATGAATAGATGAATGGTAGCGAACGCGAACGAGCACATCAAGTCACGTCACACGTGAGACATGAGTGCCACCTGGCAGTGTTTTTGGAAAACGAAGCGCGTGGCTTTGAGTCGAGTGTGCGCGCCCGTCTCAGAGGGGATAAGGTGTAGAACGCAAAGCGACGGGTAGGTGCCACCACCATGGCGTCTTAGCAAAGCGTTGGAAACACTCATATTTTCGTGCAAGCATTGCATGGTCAGCGCAGCTTGATAAGCGCTACGGTCCTTAAAATTATTTTATTTATGTATGCCTTTTCCAGTAAAATATGCACATGCAGAATACATACGTGTTGTTATGGCGTCCCAGACTTGCGCAAAAATTGCTTATTAGTTGATCGCACAAGTATGTACGCTAAGCCTTGAACAACATTGGTGGGCGGTGCGAATGGGGTCGGCCGTTTCAAATACCCGGGGCCGTTAAGAGTGGACAAACAGACAAATGACAGACAGACCAAAATTTTTTCATCGAAGGTCCCCAAGAACGACTATCATCTTCAAAAAGTTTGTTCCGCACCTTCCAGGTAGCGATGAGTGCAGGTGCGGTGGCAGTCTGTTTGATCGACAGGGTCAAGTGGGAGTTTCAGGCATTCCTTTGCGCACCATGGCGCCTGGCCGTGTTGGCCTTTCATCAGTACGTGATCGAGAGTCCGAGCATGTTCATAGCCAGAGGCTGTCGGCAGGCAGCCAACATCGCGGCTTCTCGTCTCTACGGCATAGACTTGCCACCCGAACTGAGAGTAAAGAAGGAAGAGTCGGCAGCCCATCGCGTTCATTGGCTCAAGATGAGCCGGTGAGTAACAAGCTTATATGACTGATAGACTGCAGAAAAGGCAAAATGGCAGCTATAGTCTGAGAAAAATATAATTGAAATCAGTAATACAAATGAGCCTTAGTAGCATTAAAAAGAAGTTCAATATGACTGCCAGCTCTACACCAGACAAAGGTTTTAACTGACTTGATCTGAAAAAGAAATAGCTAAAGTTACAGTATCTGTCAACTTATGCTAGAAAAGTTACATTTGTGTTTAATGAATACAGAACGATAACCTTGAAGGAGATATTTCGCAACGCAACAAGAATTTAACTGCCGAAAATCAGAAGTACACCAAATCGAAATAAAAAAAAGCATGAGAAACAATTTTCCGGTGATATTTGGTTGGGTCTGGCACCGTAGTGGCAACCGTTAGCAGCCACAGTACATCACGACCCCCTCACGCTTGATTGTATAGAGCAGGCGGGGGGGAGGGAGGGGCGGTTCCTGTTTATTGCTGTTGGTGCTACTTGCTTGTAATTGCGGTGAATTGGAAACGTCGAGGAAGCATCCCTTTATACGACACATGTTCTGACGTAGTTCGCATTCTGTTTGGAAGCGTTAGTCGTGGCTTTAATAACAATATTATCGATCGCGACACGCCGTCACAAATATACGTTTCCTATAGATGACAGACGGCGTAGGTTTTTATTGCGATAGCATTTATAAAGACACTCTTGGCTGTATATTCCCGGCAGCGTCGGCTTCGACATCCGCCATCATTCACTAATATATATATATATATATATATATATATATATATATATATATATATATATATATATATATATATATGAACACGAGAAAAAAATCCAGAACAAGTCCTTTCATTCGAGAGCATGCGGTGTTAGCGACTGAGCCGCGAAGGAGTACCTCCTTCCACGTTGAAACGCCAAGCTATTTAGATCTACCATTTAGAGCTGGCGGTGCCTATCTCGGGGGAAATAGCTTGTTTTCAGCATTACCAGTGCACTCAGCGTAAAGCTCGGCGCCCAGCTCGTCGCGATGCGCCGACGCACGCTCATCTCCCACGCGTGCTTCGCTCGGCGGAGGGAAGGGGCCTTATCTGCGCACTTATCCTGTGTCCTGTGATAGGAGAGAATCACGTGCATTCAGCTTTCCCTGGAACCATCGTGAACTTTCTTACAGTGCAACACCAGAAAAAATACAGGACAGGGAAGGAGTAAAAGAGAAAGAAAAGACAGCACTGAAAAGACGGCGAAAAGACGGTTCCCCGGAACGTTTAATTGCTGGGCGCACATATATCACATCGCTCACTGGAAGGCCCCGTTGTCGAAAAGAGAGCGTTTTTCAAACACGGCGAAGTAACAACGGGTATACATGTTAGTTCAGACTCCTATTTGTTGCTGTGATTAGGTTTCGGGCGTCGTTTTTGTTTAAACAGCGCGTTAGGTGTCGAGGTGTAAACACTGTTAGTTAGCTCTCGTCCTGTGTGTGTTGTATTGTGCGTAATTTTTACGTGAGCAGCGCGCTTTACGTTACAATCTGCTGGTCATTCTCCGCGTTGCATTCCATTATGTTGCTATCACATTCACTGCTTCACCCTTGCGGTGAAACTGACTTTTTATGTGCTTCTTAGCCATCGCACCAAACCTGTGCACATTTAACACTTGAGTTCATCTGCTAGCTTAGAACACTTCGTGCTTCACTTAGCTGTATTAAAAAATAAATGTGAAGCAAGCAGCTCTAGGGAATGTAGGGAAAAGGAAAAGAAAGGCGGGTCGGGTGGGAGGGGGGTTAAATGTTGAGTCGGAACTCAAGGAGCTGCTGCTGTCGCTGTCCATTATGACAGCTAAATTGAGTGGCATTTTCTAGGTATCGCTGTCTTTTTACCAACTCCCGATTGAGGGGGGGGGGCAGCATCCCTATAGATTGTGGCCCTGTCCCACGTGAGCTAGGCCGCAATACGTATACGACGAATCGCCCTCATTCCTCAGGATGGCCTTTAGTCTCCCGAGACTGAGCACACTGCGCGTTTGAGGTATACGTAAGGGAATGGCCTGGTGCCTTTTTAGGCGGCCGCATGGAATACAATAGATTTGTCGCTTCTTTGTGTCGACACAGACGATCTCCATACCTCATTGATGTTTCACGATAACAAAGCTTCGCGAACGACCATGGTCTCAATAATTTCATCTGGTTAATTCAAACTTAGGTTCGTGAAAGAGACACATAACCCAAATAAGTCGACAACCATTCAAATGAAAAGGTAATGCAAACTACACGTAAATATACATCTGAAAAATCAAACGAAAAACTATCAAAACAAAATGAACGAAGTGCGACTTGTGGTCGCAGTAGCACGTGATTCTTAGAAAAGATTTATTTTCACGATAAACTGATGGATGCTTCACTAACTCACGCACCATTTTTACTGCCTCAGTGATTTCGCGTGTGCGCTTAGCCTGGAGCTTGTCGATTACTGTTTCTCGAACAAAAATATTACAACGGTACCAGCACAGGACGCTAGCTTACAATGTTTAGGTTACGAATTTGCATCTGGGACTTTGTTGTAGGCCGAACTTCAGCATTTAATAATTATACTCGCAAGTATAATTATCGCGAACTCCTTCTGTGGTTAACGATATATCTACATTAACTTACCACGTTCAAGGTAACGAGCCCAAGACCAAAATGTTTTCGCGAGGCTTGTGTCACAACTACAAAACAGCATTTCCACACCTGACAGATAAACGATCGAACTGTTCTTCTAACATCAGCTATTCATCTTCGCAGGATGGTGTGCGCTTGCCTGCTTCTGTTCCTTCTGCAGAACCTGTCGTTGTTCCAGCTGTTCCAACTGAGGGCTCTGCAGATTATTGGCAACCTGATGGAAGAGTCTAAAGCGAACCCGGCGACGTCGCTGCTGCTCGCAGGTCAGACTGGCGTGGCTGCGCTATTTGCTGCGCAGACGCAAGTGGTCGGTCGTCGCTGGCTCTTGGGCGCATCGGCGGTTCTCATCACCGCGGCTCATTTCACGCTACGACCGCTAGAGAACATGTCATTTAGGTATGTACTGGTGACAGTTTGGGCGAGTTGAAGTTGAACAGCCTGGGTTTTTCAGTACAACAATCTTGGCAAGGAAAACCTGTTTTCGCTGCGTAGAATGCTTCATGGCCAACAAGAAACATAGTCACTGCTGTAAAGACTCGAGGATGTTGATGGCAGGTACAGCCGGTATCTTTAGGGTAGCTGGCTCCCCGCCGTCGTTCGCATAGCCGAATGCTCGCCCGTGAGGGGATGCGTTCGTAGAGAGACAGAACGTAGGTTTATTTACATGGTCAGAAAGATGAAACTGTACACTCCATTCTGTCTCCTTCGTTCTTTCCTTCAAGTGTTTTGTGAACACGAAAAGATTTTCTTTTCAAGCGATTTGAAGATTATTTTTTTAGAATTAGCTCAAGCTACAGAAGTAGGAAATGAAAGCGAAGATAAAAAGACAAAGTGGTGCTGAAGGTCCAGTTAGTTCTGGAATACTTTTTAAAATATTGTACACATATTTATTTGCTACGAATAAGACAGCCAATAGTGCTCGTGTCGGCGTGTCATGCGCTCTAACTTGCATATAATGTTTAGACTAACTATCAGCTTATATTTCTGTTGCTTTTCATTGCTAGGGGTCTGGGAGCACCCTAAATATAAAAGGCTCATGCCATCAGAAAAACGAATTATCATCTGCGAACTCGTGATCTACTGCCATATCATATAACTAGGGACGTTCTCTGGCTGGCTGGCATGCGTTGAACGAGTTGTCTGTTGTTGGACGCAAAGATAGCATATGCAGTAGGGAGTATATACAACTCGAAATCATATCGCGTTCCAAAAAAATTAATAAAGTGTGCATTTAGTTTCAATCATGCGACTAGATTGAATCATGCGACCCCATGTCTCAATTTAGTGGGTTTGGCATTGCTACATTGTATGTAACTATTTGATTTCAAATTCTATTTGATGAACTATTTGATTTTAATATCAAAAAACAAGACATACTCCAGATCACACCATGCCAGGGAATATCCACTGCATTTATTATCATGAATCCTAATTGTGGGGATTTTCGGGCGTTTCGCAGCACGTGGATTCCTGCTAAAAGATCCGAGCCAATCAACTGGCATGGTTTGCTGTCCATCGCAACCCTCGTGCTGAGCTACTCATTTGGACTGTGCCACTTGCCCCCTCTGCTGACTGGGGAGCTGGTACCGCTGCGTATACGCTACTTAGGCTCCGCAGTCATCTGGGCAACGCGATGGACCATTTTGTTCTTCATCGTGCATTTTGAAGACAGTATACTGGCAGTCGTGCAAGATAGACGAGTTTTTCTTGCGTTTTGCCTCGCCTATGTGCTCACGGCCTGCTTCACGGTCGTCATTATTCCGGAGACAGAAGGACGTTCACTTGTTGACATCGCCAAGGACAATTGATTTTTGCCATGTTTCTCCTATATTTTTCTCTCATGACTATGCCATAGTAATACGAATAATATTCTTGATTGTTAAACCTAATGAGAATAGTGGAATCAACGAGTTCTTGTTAATTGCCGCTGGCGTGTCCCACATATTATTGGAATTGATTTAATGTGAAGCAGTCGGCGAGTACCTGTCTGTGCCAGTTTTATTCTATGCCAAGTGTTTCGAAGTGTGAAGTCCATAGGTGCAAATTCAGTTGTTAAATGTGGGGGGGCTTATACGCTTGAATTAATGGCGACTGCTTTGGCTCCGAAACGTTTGCTTATGGTCCTACGTCACGTCGGAAATCAGTGTAGAGCACAGGTAGCAAAAAGTTTTGTCGGAGTTAAGTAGATGCTAAGTTACAGTGGTGGGCACTTTAGAGTAGCATTCATTGCCGAATCGCTACGGGGTCACTCAGCGCTTGAATAACTTGTTAATGGATGTGAATACTTATACATTGGTTAATGCATGTATAGTGTTCGTTATATTGTTCTATAAGTGAACTTTAGGAAAGCATCATGACCACAATTGATATTACTCAGCCGCCACTGTGACTGCTTGTGTAATAGATTGCATTACGATATGTACAGTGTTGGTAAAATGTTCGCCGGCCACGCTGCCCTAAGAATGCAACGAATAGCGACCTGCGACATTCCGACATTCCCTCCCTCTTCTTTCCCTTTACCAGACCTTAATGTTGCGGAATGGAATGCCAGCCGTGGTAACTGGCACATATTCGTATACCTTGTGTCATGGTAATAGGGTACTGGCCACACGGGGAGGGGGGGAGGCTTTTGGCTAACTACGCGAGAGGCAAGTGACGTTATTCATGCCATGAGTCCTTAAGCGACTTCACTATGCACTCGAGTATATCGAAAGTTTTTAACCAAATTAGGGTTACAATAAAAAGCATGTTGGCATAGGCAGCTATATAGATACACCAATTATTAGAAACTGCCCAAGTGTTTCTGGTTCACAAAAAAATTCGGTAGATCCCACGTACCTGGGAATCGACGTTATGCGAAGCATGCGGAGGGAAGGAGACCATGCTGCATTTTTTTATTGAGCGACACGTCATGAAATGACGCTAAACATATTGCCACGTTCCTTTCCTCAAATTTTGTTATCATCCGTTACGCTACAGTCAGGGCAAACCGCACCTACAATGTTCCAAAAGCCTCAAGGCTGTAGTAGATCGATTTGTTAAAATTATGCCCACCTGGTAAACATTACAGATTATTCTGGAACCTACATCACTGATAGCGATAACGCTAGAACTTTTGATGGCAAGTGTGTAAATGCCGACACGGTTTGCCGCTTGTCAGTTTATCGACGGCTGACGCTCTGCTCGCCGCTATCAATGCCAGTGTGTTGCTGTAATCCGATTTTCATTTTACGTAACAACAAGTTAGGCCAAGATAAACAGTTTATCATCCAACCTTCAGTCTGATTCCTTCGTTCACGTCACAACCCTAGACAATATGTATAAATGTTGCACGCACAGACATATGTTGAAGAGTTGCAGATGTTTACTTGTGTGCTTGTTTGTTTTCTTTTCTTAAAATGAGAGTGATGTGTCATCGGTAAAATTTTGTTACGTTTGTTTACGTTGTAAAACGCAAGTGATAGTTATTTGTCTGCTTTGTGTTATATGGCTGCCTACTATGCGAAATGTGATTGACTGTTCTATCTGTTTGCCTGATGTTATATGCTGATGTTTACGTATTTCGTACCCACCTGCTAAAATCACTCCTGGGGATCGCAGTACCAATAAATAAATAAATAAAATGTTTATATAACTAGTTGTTTGCACTTGCGCAAAGATATCAACTGACACATGCCTAATAGCAACAACAGAGGCTGATATAAGCGCTGATGCTCACGATAATGCTGGCCTTGGGCACTGCTACGTAAATCAACTGCAGCGCATGGCACCCGTTTTTTGGCATATACCCGTTTATGATTATGATAGTGGCAGGTTCGACGCCTTAGAACCGGCTCTTATCATGACGCTGTAACATCTGGCGCACTTGCACAATCTCAAGCGCACCTTGCCTATAAATCAGACGTAGATAACAATCTAAGGTTCCGCAGGAACGTTTATAATCTAAGTGGGTGAAGAGGTTGATTGATCGATATGTAGGGTTTAACGTCACGAAACCACCATATGAATATGAAGGACGCCGCACTGGAAGGCTCCGGAAAGTTCGACCACCTGGTTTTCTGTAAACGAGAACTCTGGTGTATTTCAATGTTCACCAAATTTAATGACACCTCAAACTTGTGCTGTCGTTGGTGCCGTGGTAATATGTGCCAAAGTATACAACCGTAAGACATTTAGTTTTTAGAAAACAAATTTGAGAATCGGTAGCCGATTCTGCAATCACGCTTGTAAGCGCGGGCCATCCTGTGTATGTGACGTAAGGGTCTACTGTCCTTCAATAACGCCGCCTTTCCCAGCAGACGAACGCAGCGCGCGATTTCTTCAAAGGGCAACGACAACGCGAGTACAGTTCAGTTTTGTCAGCTGCATACAGCGAGTTAGTCGTCGTTGAGGTCGGCTTTACAATATTGAGCAACGATAAAATCTATCCTGGAAATGTCAGATACTTCAGGCACCGGAGGGTTGAAATAAAAAAACGACGCTTCCGCGCTCATATAGTAGTCGCAATCATCACTGAACTTGTCACTATAGTAAGTTCAGATAAGCTAGCCCACCTTAATTCCGCATCGGATGACATCGCCAACTTGCTTTTCGGCGTCAGAAAAAAATGGCAGCATATCCACGGAGTGAATGATGGAGAGTGGGGCGAAGCATTTGTCCGTCCATGCGTCCGTCTGTGTGACCGTCCATGCGTCTGTTTGTGCGCCCGTCCCTGCGTTCTTTCATGCATCCGCCCCTGCGTCCGTTCATGCGTCCATCCATGCATCTGTTTGTGTGTCCGTTCGTTCATCTATTCAACACTCCAAGTCCCACCATCTCGCATCTTTTTATCATATATACCCCATATAGAAGCACCGCCATCCAGCGGACATACCAAGGACTAAACGAGAGGTGGCACACGCACACTTTCTTACGGCCTGCGCTTTGGGTCCACTTCCCACCTTTAACCACCTTGAGTTCATGGTATATTCTAGTTCACTGTATTCATGGCACTGCGACCAAACGCTCGCTAAACCTTTCGAAAACCAAGGAGGTTACGCCCAGCGAGTATAACGTAGCAACCTTTCCCTGTAAGATAGGGCTCAATTTACATGCCAATGGCTGCTAATGAGAAATGAGAGACAGGAGAATTCGGCTTTTACTTTCTTACAGCTTGCGCTTCGTATCTACTTCTCATTTTTAACCACCTTGAGTTCATTCGTGGTATATACAAGTTCATTGTATTCATGGCACTGCGGCTCAACGCTCGCTAAACCTTTCTAAAGCTAAGGAGGTTACACCCAGCGAGTATAATGTAGCATCCCTTTCTTGTCCGATAGTGCTCAATGTACATGCCAATGGCTGCTAATGGGGATCGCAGTGTGCGCGTTGACTAAAAGCCGAATGCTCATGTCTCTCATTCCCCATTAGCAGCCATTGGCATTTACATTGAGCACTATTTTTTATTGTTAAACAACGCACAGAAGGAATGTCTCACTGGCACCACCTTGGAGGTCAAGTGTTATACCTATTTCGAGTATGTGCCACTGGTGGTTACATACGAGGGACGCCCAAGCCACGCCATAAGGAGCTTCGCCCCTAAAAGCACATTAGCTATGTTTACACCTTGGCCAGCCGTAGCGGAATGTAGCGGATATCGTGACATCATCAGCGACGAAATTACGTGACGTCATACAATAGCCTGCATGAATGACGGAGCAGCTCGCTGTTTTAGTTTATGCTTTGACTCATCGTTTATTGCAGATATAAAATCATTGAGGAGTGTCTGAGCAAAATGAACCACGCTAGCTTTTACAGGACTGTCCATAAAACAGCATCATATCGGTATGGTTGAAAATGCACCAGAATTGCCCTTTAGGTGCACAGAAATCTGAGCACATGGGCCTATAGCAGTTTGCCTCAATCGGAAATGCAGCCACCGCAGCCGGAATTTGATCCCGCGACCTGCGGGTCAGCAGCCGAGTACCTTAACCAATAGACCATCGTGGCAGTGGAAGGGGTAAAGAGGTAGCTCTTATATTTATATACTGCGAGCACGTGAAAAGCGGGCGAAAATACTGGTAACGTTTCTTCGTATGATGACAATGCGTTCAATCTTCGATGATATCTTCCTGATGACACTCTCCCACAAAGGCAGATGTGCCACAAACTGGGCAGCGGGAAGCATTTATTGTCATTGAATGCATTTTTGAATCATTTTGTTTCTGGCACCCCCATTATGCGTGAAAAAGATGTGCTTGAGTGTCATTATTTTGAACACCACCTCTACATTTTCAATTTGTGAGTTCCTTTACTCTAAGATTGAATAATACTTTATAAGACCACTCAAATATTGGCCGATACCCCACAGTGGGTATGAGCCACAAGTGAAGGGCAGCAAGGACAACGACCTCTATAAGGCAGTGGCTTCATCGTCATCATCACTATCAAGAAACTCCACTGTGTTCCTAAATACGGTAAGCACAAGTCTCGATTTCGTAAGGGAGGCTTGCTTCTGGATTCGAAAAGGTGAAGCTTACATCTAGTATCATTAGTCCAATATCACGGTCCGCCGTTAGCCGAACTAGACTAATGCTATTGAACCACGTCACGGGACGTGTAGCCGACACACTTACATTGTAATTTTAGAGCATGCTCGAGGGCATTCTTGCGTGCTCTTCGGAGCCACCCAGTGTATTCTTTCATGCACCACTCACACAAGCACACGTACAGCGCTCGTTGATTGAAACGCTCAAATCTGAGTGGGTGGCTTCTGGCGGTGAAGGTGACGGCAAGGGCGAGAGTGTTTGTGACACGTGGCTGCTGCTTCCGACAGGCAGCCGTTTGGTACGTGTACCTTGGTGACGCCGGCGGAGTGCAGCTGCTTGTCGTGGCTTCAATACTCTGCACTCACTTGTCATGCGAAGCGGCTGTAGCTGGGGGGCATGCGTCAGGAAGGCTTTCAGCGCTCTGGCTGCACTACCGAGAAGCTCTTTAATGAATCGCATTGCCGGAGCTAATCTCGAAGGCTTCGTTGAATGCAGTCATCATGCGCCCCGAGCACTCTCGACCTTCCCGTCACACTCACAGGTAGCAGCCACGCGTTCCAACTATTGCGTTTCAATCACTGGCACCTTATATACTTTAATGCATGAATAATGTTTACCTGGCCAGACTGCAAAGGCGCATGGAACGTTCACACGTTTTTGCAGTCCAGCCATGACTTTGCCAATTTAACTCTGGGATCAAATCCCGGCTGCGGCGGCTGCATTCTCGATGGAGGTGGCGAAAATGCTGTAGGCCCGTGTGCCCTGATTTGGGTGCACGTTAAAGAACCCAAGGTGGTCAAAATTTTCGGTGCGCCCCGACGTGGTGGTCTAGTGGCTAAGGTACTCGGCTGCTGACCCGCAGGTCACGGGTTCGAATCCCGGCGTCGGCGGCTGCATTTCCGATGGAGGCGGAAATGTAAACCCGTGTGCTCAGATTTGTGTGCACGTTAAAGAACCCCAGGTGGTCAAAATTTCCGGAGCCCTCCACTACGGCGTCTTTCATAATCATATGGTGGTTTTGGGACGTTAAACCCTACAAATCAAAATTTTCGATGCGCTTCGCAATGGCGTCTCTTATACGGTGGTCTTGAGACGTTTAACCCTACATATCAATCAACTGAAGTCGAGCAAGGCAACCAATATAATTTTAGCGTTTTCATTAAAAGCTCAAAAAGTACGACAAGGTGTTTAATTTATATTTCTTTCATATTAAAGCGATGAATATATTATAATTTTGAAAAACAGACATTTGAGCTAGTTCATATTAGTTCATCTTGATGCAAAAAAAATAAAAGGTAAATTTGGGTGGGAGGTAGGGGTGAAATAACAGCCGCAAAAAAGGAAGTACACTTTTGTCGACGTCTTAGGTTACATACCTGCTTCGTCCTCCCAGCTCGCGACACCACCAGGGCCATCGGGCAACGCTCGAAGCGAGCGGAGGCGAAGCCTTTGCCAGGCCACGAGGGGCGCGCGGTGTATCGTCGTCGGTACATCTGAAGCGCTGGGCCTTGACGGTAAATAGCTACACCTCCAATCGACGTCAGTACTGCAGCAACAACACCGTGGGAAGCTACATTCTGTATCCTCACCGTGAAAGCGAGCAATACACAGCGCGTCGCTTCAGCCCTTATTCCGACACTTACGGTAACATTCCCTAGCAGTGAACGTTCAAATGGCCCCCAATGCGCACCGAGTTCAAATGTGAGAGGGCAGTTCCCTCCTCGCCTTCGCTGCCTTCCTATAAGCGCTATCTTCTCTTCGTCACTTGTTTCTGCAGGAAACACGTGCACTACAAGCGCAAAGCGTTGAGCTGGTCAGTATTTCACGCTTCCCGACTACACGGTGCAATCTCTGCTCACCCAGTCGCAAACGCCGAAAACATAGTAAAATCAGTTTATTGCTCACGTCAGTCATGCGGGACAAGGTAGAACGAGTGGGCAACTGCATGGCGAAGCAATAAAATTCACAACTGATACTGTATATCGACCAATCTATAGCTGATTTCATCCTGATCACGTGATTAAACTGCTGTCGTCACTAATTCTGCCACGAACCTGAGCCACGCTCATTCTTCATATACTCAAAGCTTCTTTAGGGGCTGTTAAATCAGACTACAAGAGTACAAGAAGGTATGAATGGTTCCTTCGTCGCATTCACCACATTTTCTACAAGCATCTTCTCTGACTCATCACTTATCGCTTCGTAAAACACGTGGAAAATGTAATCGGTAAGCACAGAGCCAATCAAAACTTCGTGAGTTTCGGCTGCACGTGGCTATCAGCTTGTGCAGTCGCAAATTCACACAACGAGGTGCAATCAGTCGATCGTGCTCTACAGTGACGCGAGACGATGCTGAAGGGTTGTGACGACATGAAAAACCAGAGTAAGAGACAATATCGCAACTGATATTTTTTGTATGAGAAATATTCAGCAGTTTATTGCCACATGAGTTCGCATTGACACACCACTGGTGATGTAAATGGAAGTACTGTAATCACTAGAGTGCTGTGACGGTTGCCACGTTTTTCTTTCTCTTGTCATGCTGAAGGTATATTTTGATACGGTGGTTTCTGGTCCAGAGTTGTTCTATAATTTAACGA
The DNA here is from genome assembly GCF_043290135.1 of Rhipicephalus microplus. Classification (NCBI taxonomy): domain Eukaryota; kingdom Metazoa; phylum Arthropoda; class Arachnida; order Ixodida; family Ixodidae; genus Rhipicephalus; species Rhipicephalus microplus. The sequence goes on from NC_134703.1 coordinate 2,061,722, forward strand.
CAAAAATTTTAAAGTGAATGCCCTTCTGTGAACTCTGCCAGTTGGCGGCGAAAGTTCAGTTTTTTATGTGACCCTTACAGGAATGCGTTCTACGCTTTGCAAATTATTATAGCATTACAATATTATGGGGCGATTGGGTGCTGTAGACTGACAAGTATCCTGCCGTAATAAAAAGTTACTTTTGCCGACGGGCACCGAAATGGAGTGCTATACTATAAGACAAGAGAGGGCAACTCCTTTACCGTCCAGCCGGCGTAACTAACTCTCGTACACGCTGGCTTAAGGGAACGTTGGCGTTAACGCGAACGGAGTTTGTTTCTGGCTGCCGATCACGTTAGCACCGAATAAGCGATGAGCGCTCACAATAGGGAAGTCATGAACAAGGTCCACACTTACACAGAAGCATGTGACCCACAGTTTCAAAGAGCCAGTAAACAATCCAGTGGTACAAAATATCTAATAGAGAAATAACTACGCACACGTTCATTGCGGAGATGCTTGTACAAGAAATTTGGGAATAAATTATGTACTGCACTTTTCCCTTAGCGGTGAAGTAGTGAGACGCTTCCTTATTTCAGATGCTTTCACTTAGGCATAACCACTTGTACCGGTAGTCCAGGACTCTAAAAATGGTAGAGGCAGAACAGAAGAATTTATATGTCAACTAAGCAGCCGAAACTGCATCACTGAAGGGCCAAGGCAACGTTTTGCAGCGCAGAGGATCAATCGACAAGCTCAGTGGAGTGTGGTGTTTTCCATGAGCAGCATTTCGTCACAGCGTGTACTAGGAGGATTGGACAAGCATGGGAAAAAGTGCGGGATCTTTTCATAATGGAGGGTCTTTCTGTAATATTGACAGAAGGTCATCGCGGTAGTCTACTGTATAAAATAGCAAGCTTGTTTGAGGGGTGCAAAACTAAAAGTCGGAGCTTGTACACTGTTCTTTTCACAGCGACGCGTTGCTATGCACTGCCAAGCTTTGCGCATGCGCCATACGCCAGCAATTATTTACTGTGACGCGCTTCAGTCATCTGAGCTCACTCTCATGAAAGGCAAGTGCATAAGATAGCCTCGCCTCAAATAAACTGTGTATGTTCTGAGATTCATGTCCGTATCAGTAGGCGCAACCGATGGCACCAGGCAGCACGCGCTCTCATGTTCACGCGCCGACACCATGTTTATGATTACACTAGTCGTCCGGATGGCACGCGCGCACACACACGAACACACGCCGCACACACACACACACACACACACACACACACACATTATATATATATATATAGCTCGCCGCGCGATCGAATCCCAGCTGCGGTGGCTGCATTTCCCATGCAGGCAGATATGAAAATGCTGTAGGCCCGGGTGCTCAGATTTGGATGCACGTTAAAGAACCACAGGTGGTCAAAAATTTCCGGAGCCCTCAACTATGACGTCTCTTCTCATTATATCACATGATGGTTTTTGGGACGTTAAACCCAACATATCAATCAAATAAATCAAATCAGATATATATATATATATTTACTCGCATTCACTCGCATTCACTCGCATTCATTTTGCTCTGCCTGCTTTGTGATTTTGTTTATCTCTCTAAACTTCTTTTTCTTATTTAAAGGCTTACTGAATGTTTTTAGGCTGTGATTATCCCGCAGAACGTATGACCAAGTGAGCTACTGCGTGCGCAGTCTGTTATTTTGCTGACCTGTTTCATTCCACACATGTTGTAGGGTATCTAATACGTGCCAATTCACTATTGTACAATGATACGCGTTTTCAGCTGTATATGCACTATAGCCACGTACCTTTGGTGATATATAATGTTTCCTAAACTACTGATAACGACTTAGCCGTGTGATACGCAAAGAAGCGGCTTATATATGTGCCCTGTGTGCCATGTGTAACCATTCACTCCGACGAAGGCAGGCCCACCTGCCGAAACGTTAGTAAAACTAGTGTTTTTTCGCACGTTTGTCGACCTCTTTTTCTACCGTATATATATATATATATATATATATATATATATATATATATATATATATATATATATATATATATATATATATATATATATATATATATATATATATATGAAACAGCACAATTATTTATTTATTCCATCCTAGCAGTTGCGACTGGTGGTCTTCAGTCTTCTTCGGAGGATATAAGTCCTACGAAAAAGGCTGGACCTTGGACGTTTATGACCCATGTAAGAAAGGCTGCACTCAACCGCACTCATCACTAATTCGATAAAAGTTAGTGGCTATTGCTGGAGAAATGATGTATGTTTCGCGACGATAGCAATTATATGGACAGACTTGGCAGGTTTCGCGGTCGGCGTTGCAGCGCCATTCTGTACACTGTCGTGCTTTATTAAAGAGAACAAACTAGCGTGTGGACTTCGCTCTTCGGCGGCTGCCTATGACGCCATCAGCAGACAGCTAAAGAAAACACTCCCGTTTCTGTCGCGCAGCAGGTGATGCCGCCAAAAGCAGACGTGCTTTCTTAGCTCTCGGCTTACGGTGCAGCACGCAGCTGCAAAACAGTGCAGTCCACGCACTCATATGTTGGCCTACATATAGACTGCAGCTAACTTGTCACTCGAGACAAAACTTTTAGATGCGGAAGCATCTTATATTCGCGCCTTGTAGTGCGCCGTCCACGCCGTCCGCGCCGTCCGCACCGCTTCTCGAACATTCGACAGCTGACGCGCGCGCATGCGCCGTCACGCCGTCGCCCACCATCTGTGCCGCGCGCGCTTCTCCTTCGAGAACATTCGACAGCTGACAGCGCATGCGCCGTCGCCATCTGTGCCGCGCGCGCGCTTCTCCTTCGAGAATATTCAACAGCTGACAGTGCATGCGCCGTCGCGCTGTATATATACTCAAGGTCGGCGCTCGCTCGCTCAGTTGCCGCTCGTCGGTTGGTTTGTACGGCGCGTCGACGTCCAAGGTCGCGGTGAAATGAATTCCAACGAATCCACAAACACAATGATCGACGTCCCTTCGACCAGCGCCGTCCTTTCGCATACGTGTGTACGTGTTCACTCATTTAACACCCCCTCCTACAACCACGTTAACCAATTTAGCCATCGACCCAAGTAAGTTGCAATTTAACACCCCATTTCACAACCACGTTAACCAATTTAGCCATCGACCCAAGTAAGTCGCACTTTAACACCCCGTTAACCAATTATATGCTCCGCATCCTCCTCAGTGTTCCCCCGAGGGAAGCTGCGGGCAATTTTTTTTGGTGGGAGGACTTGAGTCCAGGAAATTAAAAAAATGGCAGCATATCCACGGAGTGAATGACGGAGAGTGGGTCGAAGCATTCGTCCGTCTATGCGTCCGTCTGTGTGACCGTCCATGCGTCTGTTTGTGCGCCCGTCCCTGCGTTCTTTCATGCATCCGCCCCTGCGTCCGTTTATGCGTCCATCCATGCATCTGTTTGTGTGTCCGTTCGTTAATCTATTCAACACTCCAAGTCCCACCATCTCGCATCTTTTTATCATATATTCCCCATATAGAAGCACCGCCATCCAGCAGACATTCCAAGGACTAAACGAGAGGTGGCACACGCACACTTTCTTACGGCCTGCGCTTTGGGTCCACTTCCCACCTTTAACCACCTCGAGTTCATGGTATATTCTAGTTCACTGTATTCATGGCACTGCGACCAAACGCTCGCTAAACCTTTCGAAAACCAAGGAGGTTACGCCCAGCGAGTATAACGTAGCAACCTTTCCCTGTAAGATAGGGCTCAATTTACATGCCAATGGCTGCTAATGAGAAATGAGAGACAGGAGAATTCGGCTTTTACTTTCTTACGGCTTGCGCTTCGTATCTACTTCTCATTTTTAACCACCTTGATCTCATTCATGGTATATACAAGTTCATTGTATTCATGGCACTGTGGCTCAACACTCGCTAAACCTTTCTAAAGCTAAGGAGGTTACACCCAGCGAGTATAATGTAGCATCCCTTTCTTGTCCGATAGTGCTCAATGTACATGCCAATGACTGCTAATGGGGATCGCAGCGTGCGCGTTGACTAAAAGCCGAATGCTCATGTCTCTCATTCGCCATTAGCAGCCATTGGAATGTACATTGAGCACTATTTTTTCTTGTTAAACAACGCACAGAAGAAATCTCTCACTGGCACCACCTTGGAGGTCAAGTGTTATACCTATTTCGGGTATGTGCCACTGGTGGTTACATACGAGGGACGCCCAAGCCACGCCATAAGGAGCTTCGCCCCTAAAAGTTAAATGATAATCAATACTCACTGTACACTGTTAGCGGTGATCACAGTCGTCGGCCGTATGATCAGCTGAAAGAGGCGTCGGCATTGTGGCTTTAGAGAACCTAGACTTATCGGTGCTTACCATGTTAGTTACACAATGAGCTGTAGTGTTCCATGCAGTTGTACGCGCACTGTTGGCAGAATAGTTTAAAATGATAGAGTAGGTTTCGAGACATTCCTTTTTGATTGACGTACGGTAGAGATTACAAGTAGATAGCACCCGTTTGATGAAAAAAAAGGAAGCACGTGTACCAATTTATTTTTACATACGCATGTATATAACTTAATTTGATATGAATTTCCAATGTGTGGCTTTTGCATTCAACTGCTACACCATCAAAGAGAAACTTTGACATTGTGTTGTTCTACGCGTGAAATTGTTAAGTCCTTGCTGCATGTAGTAAAATGATATTAGGGCGATAGCGTTAACGAGTCCACTTCGCAGGAATTACAGCGTCAGTGTCGGCATCGTTGGTCATGAGAAAAAAATAATCTTGTCCGTGATCGAAAATTGTGGAAAGATGCCAATCAATTATTAAATATACTCAGTTCGAGCGAGAGCCGAATTCTGGCCGTCAGCGTGGCAGGCAGGTGTTCTGCTACAACGCCACAGTGTTGCTTCAAGATGCTTCTGAAAAAAAAAGGGGGGGGGGGAATTAATGTTAAGTATTGCAAGCAATATGTAATAAAAGGACTTCCGTTTAAGAACTGCACTCAGGTCGTCTGCGGGGCAAGCTTGTGTCCAACCACAGGGCCACAGTATTTCTTAAAACTGATTCAAAAAAGAAAAAAAACACCATATAATTTACATAGCGGAAGGATTCCCCTTAAGACTCGTGCGATTGGGGGAAAGAAGCGCCGCATAGCGACAAGCGTCAGAACACGTAAGTTGAAGAACAAGGGGGGTGATTTAAATGGCCCATCCATTACAAAGACGATATTTTATCGCACATATTTTATCGTCACCAGAGCTGCGTGAGTTTGCGTGTTGCGTTGCGAACGTATTGTGAGCCCTTTGCATAATCGCGAAAAAATTAACTTATAGCGTAGTCGGAGTTTAACAGCTGTAATTGCAATAGGTATTTTAGGATATCTGGAAACGTCCAATGTTATATGCAGAATGGTTCGTTTTCTTACGGCATGGTTGTAGAATGAACCGAGAACAGACGGTAGGCCAGCATTTGAGAAGTTGATGCGCACAAGGCGTGATTACGCTGTCGCGTTCAACACTTGATCAATAAACTCATGACCTTTTAAGTTTTTTGTTGACTTTTTTGCCTAAGTCTTAGCCGCAGATCAGCCCCGTTTGCTTGCTATGTTTTAAAAAGTATAGCACTTACTAAATGGTTCGTAGTCGGCTGTCCTACGTGTGGAAAAGATCACGGTTATTCTGTCAAAGGTGTGAGACATACCAGATTGTCAACGCAGTTTGTTGTTTCGACTAGGCACAAAGTATAGGGCATTCATTTCAAGTCCGTCGGCGTAGGCACAAAAAAAAAAATGGAAAGAAAACATCCCACCCCTCTTACTTGATACATACATCCCCGTTACAACAAAACGTAATAAATAAAAATGTGAGCATTTGCTCAGTCAACTACAACTTACAGAGCATACCTAAAGGAATCCTATTGCGTAAGCATATCTCAAAAGCTAGAAACTAAGCTAACTGCTTTCTGAAATTTAAGATATTGGATTATGCGGCAACATGATTCTACCCTTGATAACTTTCAAAAATATTATCTCAAGAATGTTCCCAAGTTTCGTCTATTATAGCTCGCACAGTCTTGTACAACGTAATGTTTTTTTTCCTTGCAGGAACAATGCTTCTGTCGAAACCATTCATGCTGAGCGAGTATATAATATATATATATATATATATATATAAATAAATAAATATATATATATATATATATATATATATATAATGAAGAGAGTAAGCAATTTAAAGTGACAACATCACTTACGAAGTCGGAAGACTTTACGTATTGAGAAAACAATATTATACCGTATTGCGTGGCATCCCCACAGGAGAGTCTACTGGCACTTTTACTACAGATCCTAGCTATCAGGAGGAAAGAGAATACCAGTAATACCAGTAAAAAGTAATACCAGTAAAGAGAATACCAGTAAAAAGAATACCAGAGGAAAGAGAACACCAAGCATAATTCCAACTTCCGACAGTGTTGAACAAAACAACGCTTTTTTCGTGTCACAGAAGCAACACATGCCGACACTGTTCGCGAAGTTGTAGTGTCGTCCGTATCACTGCGGAGCTGTAGCTTATCCAGAGCGGGAGAGGGGTAGGGAATTTCTCTCTCCCCCCAGAGCACGTGCCTTAACATCCACTCTCCCTTCGGTGCATGTCGTCCACTAAGCTTCGGCATGTTGGCTAAGTATTGGAAGGAACGCTGTTCAATAGAAAGAGTGAGAACAAAGAAGGGCGATGCACACACGGCAAGCGCTCTGTGATCGGTGCCCTGAGAAATCTTACCCATTTCCCGTCTTCTTTTGAACTGTGTTCCCTGCACTGTGATCCGCCTCCTCTCACCAATTAGGACCATTTAGTGGTGTCACCTCGAGCAAAAATTAACAGTATTTATGCGGTGATGAGCTTCTTGTGATGATAGTAACTTTACTAAAACCAATAGAGTTCGGGCCTTCTCACTATCTGGTATTACTTCAAGTGAACGAGAGTCCTGCTACAGTCGCTCGACTCTTGGACCATTGCCTGCATACTATACTGACCATGAACCTTTGTATCTAGAATGGATCATAAACTGAAACGGTGACCACCCTTCCAAAAATGGATCCGTTCCTGTTGCGGAGTGGTATTTAGGTGGACGCGAGGAAACCGGCATTCCCAACTTGTAAAAGACTTCACATGCTGTGAAGTACGAATTAAATGCTGAGCAAATATGAACTGTGTGAGCAAAGCTCCTGAATTATTTATTCCATTTTTATTTTCTTTATTACACTGTACGCACAATTCTATTTACCTTCCAGAACTAGAATGGCACTACGTCTTATGCGTACACAATGCGTACGTACGATCATTCGGTTATGATAACTGTCTACGTTCTTACCTAATGTTTATCCATCATGGCATTGTTTTTGCCATTTTTACCTGATACTAAATGGTAATTCGAAGGAGATCCGCGAAGACCTATAAGTTGGCGGAGGGGCCCTTGTCACTTCGTGGTAGTATCGGATGGTTGTCTGTTACCAAATTCGTATATATTTTTCGCATTTTCCCAATTGAGCAGCTCTTTGATCACCGTTTATTTTTCTTTAACATTGTTACGTCGTATTCTTGAATGTTATTACTCGCCTTAGTTAACTGCCTAAGTTTTATTCTTGCAGGTTATTCTGGTTTTCGCTAATTGTATTTTTTATTGTTATGCTAACATGTTCTTGCTCTAATAATCGCCGATAAAATCAACAGTATGAATAAATAAACAGATAAATAAATAAACATTGAATAAATAAATAAATAAATACATAAAAAAATAGAACCACCCCAACCGTTGGACATATTTTTGTCAGCATTTTCTCAGTCTCAGAGCGGGACAACTTATGTCCCGCTCAATCCAAGGCACCGCACCAGATTTAGGATCACAATTAGGACCACATTAGGATCCGTCCATCCATCCGTCCGTCCGTCCGTCCGTCCATCCATCCATCCATCCATCCATTCATCCATCCATCCATCCATCCATCCATCCATCCATCCATCCATCCACCCATCCATTGATATCGATACCAAACTTGATATGGCATAACATGACCGTATGAATAACATATTTGATTAGTCATAATATAAAAATCGTGTCATGAATGTCATGAATGTCATGATTTACATTTTACGGTCCTGCACCTCTTTCGGTGGTTTCGGTCACATGGCATGTTGCAAAACTGGTATGGTATGGCATGATTGCATGAAGAACACAAGCGACAGACCATAACATTACAATCCGTACATGCGTATCATGTAACATGACTACATGCCACGCTGATGATGCGCTGGCGGCCGTTTCGCTAGCTTCACATATACCAAATTTGGTATTACGGGACAGGAATTAATGACGAAGGTATGATACCGCCGCAAACATGATAAAAAATGAGATGCGTGTCATCTAACAACATGACTACATGCTACGCTCATAATGCGCTCGCGTCCGTTTCGCTAGCTGCACATGTACCGAACTCGGTATTACGCGACGCGAACGGACAAAATAGGTAAATGACACATACAAACATGATAATCGCGACATGCGTGTCATGTAACTACATGACTACATGCCACACTCATGATGTGCTCGCGGTCATTTCGCTTGCTTCACACATGCCAAATTTGGTATTACGTGACGTCAATGAATGACGACGGTTTGTGATTGGTGCAAACATGATAATCATGAGATGTGTGTCATGTGAGAACATGACTACATGCCACAGTCAAGGCGCCAATGCATTTCGACGTGTCGCGGTGCGCGTGTTCGCCAGAGTTCATTTCGAAGTGTCACGCTGGTGTTGTGACGCCAGGCGCAGGTGCTGCCATATGCTCGCGGGCGCGCGCCGCACTGCGTTGCTTTGATGCATGCGCGTTTCAGCGCGTACAGCATCCCTCCATCACGAAAAAAAGGAGACCCAGTGTTGTCTGGATAACGCATCGGCGCGAAATGCAGCATGTTGCATTTTGCGCCGGTGGCCGTCGGGCCGCGCCGACGGACGCTGGTCACGCCTAGCGTCAGACAGTGGAGTCCTCGCGTTTTGCTAACGTTGCGTCGCTGTGACCAGCGTGCGCGCGCGTCAACGCTACATTGGAGTGTATTGGGCCCTACATGATGTGCTCGCGGCCGTTTGGCTAGCTCCACATATACCAAATTTGGTGTTACGTGACGTCAACAGATGACGAAATATATGGCTGGTGCAAACATGATAATCGTGACACGCGTGTTATTTAGGAAAATGACAACATACCACGCTCATAGCGTGCTCGCGGCAATTTCTCTAGTTCTACATATACTAACTTTTGTATAACGTGACGTGAATAGATGACGAAGGTTAACGACACATCCAAACATGATAATCATGACACCGAAGTCATGTACGGCATCATTTACCTCCACCTCGTAACGCTGTGCTGATTTCAAAGTGACATATCAACATTTCTCATTCGTGCTTCACATATAATCGATTCTCACTGTACGTGGGATCTGCCAATTTTTGTGTGTGTGTGTGCTGTGCTTCCCACTGAGACCAGAGACTGCATGAAAACTGGTTCATCTCCTGGAGCGGCCGTGTTCTTTTACACCTGTGTTTCGTAGATTTACATGTGATAATGCGCAAAAGAGTTAGCTGTTAGTCGTACTTCATATACCAGTACAATTTGCTGCAATCGATTTCACTGCTTCTCAGTTAAGGATACCTGTGCTTTCTTTGTTTTTTTTTTCAGTTGGAATGGTACTCTTTTTGTTTGGGCCGGAATGGTTGCTGAACAAGATTGGGTTCGGCCGAAAAGGAGTGATCGCAGATAGCCTCGCAGCTGGCTTCCAGGTGGTCTTTCTGCAAGGCCAAATACGAAAAGGCGGACTTTTTGCCAGATTACAAAGATGGGGCATGTTGGGCATGCCCATGCCACTTAGGATAACCTTAGTTTACGCGGGAATGGTCGCAGGATTTTTACTGGAGCAGTAGGACTTGGGCCATTGGTTCCGAATCACCTGCTCGCAGTGCGTGGCATAGAAAACATCCTAAAATATGTCCATTATTGTGTTGAACGTCGAATGAAAAATTGAATGATTCGAGATATGGCTCGTGTACCATCACGAATAATTGTTTAGTGTTTTCAATGGAGTGTAAAACAAGAGCTAACAAATTAAGGAACCTTCGCTGACTGACATCAAAGGTCGGTTTCTAAATTTATGAGCTGAGGAACATGTGACGTCGGTATAGTACAGTGTGGTCGTTGCTTATCGCACTCTCAAAGAAAAAAAATGTAATAAGCGTTATTCCTCTCCGTGACTGCTCACTTGTCGCGTTTACGACTCCCTTTAGAAAGATGTGTTAACTGCCGTGTACCTACGATCTTCGTCAAGAAGCATAATAATCTCCAATGAGAATTCATGTGTGTATTAAATTAAAGAGGGTCGTTTATGTCACAAAACAATACTAACAAAAGTGTCAAGCATGTTTTTTTTTAAGTGTGTATTTGCCCTGTGTTTGCGTTGTCATATGAATAAAAGAATATCAATATACAGGAGTGGCCATAACTTTTTTTCCCTTTTCCATACAGCTGTCTCTTCCAAAAAAAAATCACAGCATATTTACCGGAGTGCATAATGAGGAGTGGGGCGAAGCGTCGGTCCGTTCGCTCTTGCTTCCGCACGTCCGTCTGTGCGACCGTCCGTGCAGCTATCCGCCGTCCGTCCGTGCGTCCGTTCGTGCGTTCGTCCCTGCGTCCGTCCATGCGTCCGTCCAACCATGCGTCTGTCTGTCCATCTATTCATCCTTGCGTCCGTTCATCTGTCTGTCTGTCCGTCCGTCCATCCATACGTCCACCCATCTATTGAACAGTACAAGTACCGCCATCTCGCATATTTTCATCATGTAGTCAGCATATAGAAGTACCGCCATCCAGCAGACATTCGAAGGACTAAACGAGAGGTGGCAGTTGCGCACTTTCTTACGGTCCGCACTTCGTGTCTACTTCCCGCCTTCCACCGCCTTTAGTTCATGGCACTGTGGCCCAACCCACGCTAAACGTTGCAAAAACCAAGAAGGGTACGCCCAGCGACTTAAAGTGGCAACCCTTTCTGGTCAGATAGCGTTCAAAGTGGAACCTTCTGATAATAGCTCTTTTAAGCATCAAATTCAAGGCATTTTTTTAAGATTAAGTCAACAATGCTGGTCATTGTAAGTCATTTCATCAGAAACAACTATCTTTTATATATTATTAACGTGCGCCGGTTGCCTCCTTCATTGAAAAGGGTTCTGTAAGGTGCATCCAAATCTGAGCATGGAGCAGCAAGATTAGCGCCAAGTTTTGTCTTACTACCTACAATGGGTTCGCACTAAAGGTCAATGCGATCATCAGCACCGTTTGCATGATCGCGTAGCAGGTTCTGCGGTCTGGGTAAGAGCCATGAGATGAGGAGAAGAAGAAGAAGAAGCTAGCGGTGATCAAGCAATGCTCCACTGTGTTTGACTACATCAATGCAACTAAAATATTACCATGCTAGTGAACCCTAACCTTTCCATATCTTTAGTTTATATTTCGTAGCGATGTCTGTCAGGAACAAGAAATGGTTTGACCGTTTGCTCAACAAACATTTTTGTTTCTTGGCTGTATTATCTCTAAACTAATTTTTTGCTTCAGCATGAGCATCAGTACGCTGAGACCACAGCGGGTAGGGCGGCGAGTTCATTGGCATTTCTTTAGCACACTCTTGGTTTTAGGTAGCACATTTTTGTTTGTAGCTCAAACTGTGGCAGCCTTGGTTTTTGGTCATCCTTGATTTCTAGAGCATAGGTACATCACAGCTGAAGTCAACGAGTGGTATCTCATTGTTCTTCGACATTCAATTCACGATAGTCATCACGTAGACATGCGTACCTGAGTGTTGTAGATGAATGTGGTGTATACTATGACCGAATAAGCTTAAATTGTTTTCCCTTTTTTTGATGCGGCTTTTCCTGTGGTCATCGCTGACTCCAGACAGCGTGACCGCCTCACACCAACGAGATTAGTTTATTCGTTCGTCTTATCTCTAAACGTTCAGCGTTTCCACGATCAAAGTTCAATACACAGGCTTTTTTAGTTACATCCTAACCACTTTCAAACTACGTGTCGGATGCGCACTCACAAGTCTTCACGTGTTATGAATCCAAATTTGCTCAAAAGTATGTGCCACTGGCTGACTCGGACGAGTGCTTCGGAGGCCAACCACTCCGAAGAAGATGGATCAGGTGAGTGGCCGATGCTAGAGAACTGAACGGCTCCAATCATTCATCCATGCATTAAAAATGTTTCCACTCTTACTCCTTTCATTGTTCTCTGCGATATCAGATGCCGCATTGAGTTCTCTTTGCATCCATCCTATTATCTGTTCGCAGTCTACGAGCTTTTGCGTTCTACTTCTACTGTCAGAATAGTTACCAATAGTTGAGCACGGTACAAGGAAAGTCTCCCTATGTATGGTCTTCAATTTTCTCCCCCAGCTGTCGACAACGCAAAGGCCCTCAAGCTGCGCTCGGATTGGAATGCGTAAACGAGCGTTCGCGTGATCATCCGGAGCGCATATGGCGTCCGTGGGAGGAGAACCAAAGCTGGGACTCGGTGGTGAGTGTCCACAATGTTAAGCGACTTGAAACTAAATCGACTCCTTTTTCTGGTGGAATGTTCGTAGGAATAACCCGGGATAAATGTCGACGAAGTATGAATTGTTGTCTGATGTCATGGCTCTTGTCCAATGCGAAACACTAGCACTCATTCACAACATTTTTCTGTGATAAATACATATTTGAATCCAATGTAGGCGGAGTGCGTTAGCTGCGATACTCAGGAGAACATGGGCAGCTTCTCACGACTAACGTACGCTATTGTCACGCAAGTGTTCTTCTAAACCTGCGATTACGTCTTGGTCTCCCAGTATGTGTTGTGCAAAGTGAGCCAGTGTTTTCAAAAAAGGACTGAACAACTTTGCCATTTCCTTTCGTGTCTGAAGCTTTAAGGCAGACTTGATGTGCGGTGTTTATGCGACATACGATACGTTTCAGAGTGTGACACATCCAATCTTTTTGGATGCTTAAGTGCACGTGCAGGTTGAGCCATTCCTGCACTTCACATCGACCCCTCCGATGACGCAAGCACTTGAGGTCACAATGCGCATTCTAAAAAAGGTGTTCAACTAAGCCCATGAATCGTGCCATCCGATTAGTTAGTCCCAAATGAGGAAAACTATAGACAAAAAAAAAATTGCCCGCAGCTTCCCTCGGGGGAACACTGAGGAGGATGCGGAAGCATGTAATTGGTTAACGGGTGTTAAATTGCGACTTACTTGGGTCGATGGCTAAATTGGTTAACGTGGTTGTGAAATGGGGTGTTAAATGAGTGAACACGTACGGCACGTATGCGAAAGGGCGGTGTTTTATTTATTGCGACGAACCAACGGACGAGCGGCAACTGAGCGAGCGAGCGCCGACCTTGAGTATATATACAGCGCGACGGTGCATGCGCTGTCAGCTGTCGAATGTTCTCGAAGGAGAAGCTAGAAAAAGGGGGTAACGATTTAGAGGGTTAGAAAAGGGTTAGAAAAAGGGGGTAACGATTTAGAGCACAGAGTACTCTACTATGGGAGAGCTTAAAGCCGTCCCGATAACATGCCTGAATACACAGGCATGGTTCAGTGTGCACCGACATGCCTGAATACACAGGCATGGTGCCTGTAGACACACAGACACACGCCTGAATACACAGGCACGGTTCAGTGTGCACCGACGCTCGCGTAGGTTTTAAATAGCTAACTTTACCGTACAAGCTCATGTTTGTGTTACTGGTTTCCGTACCAATACTTTACCTTCCTGGTGCATTTAATGTGAAACTTTGACCGTTTTAACTCGGACACATGTAGGCTTTTGAAGTGCAACAAATAACCTTATACTTGATGAACGCGTGAATATTGCAGTAGCAGAGAACGAGTGATTATTGTATCAGACGTAATGAATTAGCTCAACTAAGGCGGTGCGGACGGCGCGGACGGCGCGGACGGCGCACTACAAGGCGCGAGTATAAGATGCTTCCGCATCTAATATCTGTACGGTATTTCAAGAAAAGCTACGAATCATGTGCCATATAGGAAATAAATGAGTTCTGACAGTTGAAAAAACAACGAGCTGGTCTCTCGTTATGAGAAAAGTCATTTTCATTGTTAGAGGACATGCTCATTCAGTTGATAATCAGTGAAAGAACTTCGAAGCAGCATCACGAGCTCTAACAGAAACTTTAATGTTTTTGGAAGATATTGCGTAGTACAGGCTATAATAGAAGGATGCTTAGGAGTCAGATAAACGGAAGTTTCGAACACGGAGAAATCGTCCTTTGTCGCCGCGAATCAGGCGAAAATAAACAAGAACTTGCCCTTTGAATTACGCTAACATAAGCAGACCTCTCTGTGCTTGAGTTACTAGCAGTGACGTCGAGTATATTCATATCTGGATAATTTCTCTTTTTCAGGCCATACATCGAAGTCAGCGACCTGATGCTAATTTCTCTGCGTAAGCTATCTTTTATGCCATACCTCTTCTTGTACAGTCGACTACATCTTTTGCTGCTGAAGAATGTTTAGAAAAAAATGTGCGCGTGTTATAAAAGTTCTGTGCTTAACTTCAACCACGTGAGTCTTTGATATTTAAATTCAAGAACTCCGATTGAGGTTCAAGGGCTTTCTTTTTTTTAAACTTGACCGCAAAATAAAGATATCTAGACATCTTATAGTCCTCGAATTTAACATGAAGTTAATATTTCGTAAAGCCGCGAACCAAGAAATTTTGAACGAAATTCTATTGGCACAAAAAAGTAGATTGCTTCAGTGGAGTGCAGCACGGAAAGACAACGAACATACAAGGAAAGGCTTCTCAACAAACCTCTTTAAAAGGGAAGCAACAATTGCTTCCAGGTTATGGCACTAATAATAATAATAATAATAATAATAATAATAATAATAATAATAATAATAATAATAATACTCTGGGAGGCATAATTCCAAAGATGAATATGCTTAGAACATATAGAAGCAAACACTTCCCATATATAGTAAGCACTACCTCAAACAAGAAATCATGGGCAGAATGGGAAATCACGTTGAAAAAAGAAGTTCAGACCGCGCCTTATGGGTTTAAACGATAAAATGTAGCGCATAGTTGTTACATCATTCACACGTGAAGTTTAAACTCTGGGAAGAAGTATATTAGGTGCTTTACTAAAAGTGCACTACACTGCCCTCGTGAATTGTTTGCCTACCAACTACGAAGTAGCTTATATTGGGTGCTCAGCCCCTCTCGGAACTATAGGGTTGCAGAAGTCGCGTCTTTTTCTCTCCTGTGTCTTCTCTCCTCCCGTCTTACATTCTAAGTGTTCTTAACAATGCAGAAATCGCATAGAGACAATGAGTTAGCTTACAGCTTTACTTCCATTTTTGGTAAGCATTCAGGTGGTGAGAATGGTCCGGAATTAGTGAAATTTTGAATGAACACACTAGCTCTCTCCGATAACCTAGACGGGTGTGCGCTGATGTAATAGGCGTTTCTGAAAGCCACAAAACTAATGGAAGAGAATTTTGACGGGCACACATTATTTGCATTATACATTATTTTCTCAAAATTTTTTTGCAGTGAAATTATCGCCCATAGCCGAGCCAACCAAAATATGAACCTTGTTAGCCTATACCTGCACTTCTCTTGCTCCTGTCTCTCGTTATCAGTACCGTAAAAATAAAATTGCGTTTCTCTTGACTTTCAATATATTGCTGCTGGGATTCTTTTAGACCAATGATAATTGATCTATTTGAATAAAACACGTTTAGAACCTAATTATAGCCCTAATTTCTTTCACGCGCTGAGTTGATAATGTCAGTTGTTACGTTAGAGCCTCGTGCAATTGTGAATGCCAATATTTTGCCTTTTTTTTGCTTGACCATGCAGTGGTATCCCTCGCAGCCTCTTTCTCCGCTCACTGGGTGCTTGATAAGCTGGGTTTTGGCAAGAAAGGAATCAAGACCTTCACTGTCGCTGCCACTTATCAAGCCTTGCGGCATAACCAAATCCAAAAGTTTAGCGTCTTCTCCATTCTGCAGAGATAGGGAGTCAAAGGGATTCCCGGAAGAGCGAGATTCTACATCGGTTATTTAACCTTTGCCATCTGCTATTACGCTTGCTCTTTTGAGCATCTAAGACGCCGCTTCTCGAAAACCGCTGCAGCCAACCAGTCTTGACTAAAAAAAGAAAACATGTGAGCTCTCTCGAGTGTCGTTGATCACTTCCTTCTCTGCAGTTGCAATAAGCTACACCCTTTTTAAGTGGTTTATACTCATCTATGATACGCGCTACAACATAGTTAGGGAGAATAGAAGAGAAACGAGAAAGAAAGAAGGCAGGGAGGCTAGCCAGATATATTTAGGGAGTGTGAGTGTCGCCTGAAGAACTATGCAGCCGTTTAGCTGATAGGGGTGAAAAGTGTTATACGCTAGATATTTAATATGCCCCCTTATGGTTACCCAAACTAGTGACCGGGACAGCAAAGTTACACAGTTTTGTTGCAAACCTAGTCTACGCTTACTACTACCCTGGCTTCTTCTTTCTTCTTGCATACCTCTTTTCATTTCCTACGTCATGCAGTGGAGAGTGTCTATGCTCCACACTAACATCGTCGGCGATCCGCAGAGGGCCACGCAGAGAGCCTAGTTTAGAATCTGTTTCGATCCTGGATATTTTTTCTCGATTCATTCTACTAACTGGAGAGCACATTAGAGAGCACGGCTGTCATATGCTGCCGACGCTTGGCGTAGCGTTTCAAGTGAGAAATAAAAGAGAAAGAAAGGAAAGAATAGGACAGATAAATAGACAGAACCCTCCTCCCCCCCAAAAAAATAAAACAAAAAACTGACAACGACAACAAGAAAGAAATAGAGGAGAAAAGGAAGACTAGACCTAGAAGAAACCAAGTAGGCTGCCCAGCTCCGCACTTCCTTCAGGCTGAGCCGCACTAATGCGAGGCTGCCTGAATTTGTTTGTTACTTCGCGTGATTGTGGTTACGCACACTGAAGGTGGCGGCGAAAAAACTGTGGCACCGGAAACGGCTGCTCTGATTTTGTAACAGCTTTTGCTGTGAAAATCACACGCTATTTAGATAAGCTCAAGAGACCTTAGTACGCTACCGTACGAGAACTGTGCAGACAAAACATAGATAGGAGAATTCCGCCATATGCACGAAGCGAATGATGATGACTGGGCCAAGCAGTGGGATCAATCAGTGTTACCGTAATTCACTCGTGACATTGACCACCCACGCATGTCAATGAGCGACAAAGTGTACATTTATGTACGATGTTTATTGGTCATAGATCGTATGCTATGTTGAGTAATGAATTTCATTTTGTCTTCATTATTATTGCGCTTGTGGTATAGAATCTTCCCTGAAGTTGGCTAAGACAAGCTCAGGACACGTTAACCTGGTGGGTGTTGGTTGTTTCTAGTCATACGAAATATATCGCAGACCATATCGAGACGCCATCTAGTGTGCAAGCCAATTGTTGTTCGTGATCGTCAACATCACCATACCGAGTGGTCATTAGCGCCATCGTCATGCTGTGATGCCTGAAAGAAAATGCGTGACCTAGAACGTGCTTGTTCTTCATGGTCCTCATCGTCATCGTCAGCGTCATGATGTACAGTGGGTACCTTGCATGTGCTGTGCCGTGATAGAAGCAAGACAATAGCTGTGTTCCAATTCTTAGACAGCACGTAGACAGTCTACGTAGACTGCTTAGAAGACAGCACCAAGCCCATGCTGTCCGAGGATTGGAACACGTCTGGGCAGGGTTTACTTGACAATGCACCACCTCGCGTCGAGAACAGAAAGCCAAAATAAACATTTCCTGGCTTAGTTTGTGTTGAAGTCTAAAAAAAATTAAACGTCACTCAAATTGAGCGTTTGGAGAAGCGTCTGCTTGAGTGCAGACGACCATTCCGGCGAGATCCAATGTATCTGAGCGATTCGCTGAGTCGCTATCTTGTTCAGACAGCAAAGTAGCCTGAATCGTATTTGTCAACAATGTGGCCTTCTCGAAGCTGTCTATTTTGCCGGCTACGTGAGAATTGGAATGGTACTTAAGATGGTCACCGTCCATTTGGCTGTCTATTTAGCCGTCTACGGTGGGTATTGGAACACACCGAATATGTCATCTGAAACGCACTTGTCCTTCACTGCCATCAGCCTCATCGCCATCGTCAGCGGTGACTACGGTGCACAACGCCAATGACAACGGAAAAGCCTCAGACATAAGCAATCTCGCCTTTAAGAATGTATACAAAGAAACAAGTCTATTTCCGCAGACTTATGTGTTCTAATTGACAGCACGAACCATACATCGGCGAAAATTGTCATCACCGTCATCGTGTGGCGTGAGCACGCGACCACCGCATGGGGCACCTGGGCGGCGGTGGCTTCACCTGTGAGTTCACTTTTACTCAATCACCCAGCCTTGGTTCTACGTATCATAGTCTCCTGCGTGCTTTGTAACGTGGCTGCTGCGAACCGCAGTAAATGGAAAGCGTTCCAAGTATCTAGGAGGGACAAGGCAGACCGCAAGCGTACTACCTTTGTAGTGTTCCCGTTCAGTTTTGCGGCTGAAACATCGTGGACGAACACGATGAATGGCACTGACGGCATACGTGGACTACGTTTGTCTCTTAACACAATTTTATACGTGGTGGCGTATTCAGAACAGTGAAAATTTAGAATTGTACAGTGAGAGAGCTTGCTCGCGAGCGAAAAAAAGAATGCCGAGGAGGCACTTCCAGACTAGACACGGTGGTCTGCTGATGCCAGTAGAGTGCTGGACTGGGTAACTTGTTCAACGGCTTCTAAAACTCTTTCTTTATTATTTATTAGGAATCTTGAAGACAGTTTGATTTGTCCAAGTTACACACAGATTTCACGCTCGAAAAGTTTCATGGGAGTTGAGGCTTTCCTTTGGGTTAAATGGTAGGTTGAGCTCGCTCAGACTAGTTCAAACCAGTTCCTTACCCTCGCGCTTTCTTTTTTTCTTGTAAAAAGGAAATGCGAAATAAACTTGAAACTTGAAAATTGAGGCGGCAGTTCCTGATAGATCTAATTGTGTAGATGGATAAGGCTACTGTGATCTTGGAAAGGTTTTAATCCCCATCCACGCATCCGAAAAAACTTCCAATTTTTTATATTGTCCTGTTTCTTTTTCCTGCTAAGTGATCTTTGGTGGCACAGTCAATGCGCATCACGTACCTTCAATTTTTGTTAGACATTACGCTATTTAATCAGTACAAGGGCGATTATAAATGTCACACCAGTTCCACACCATGAAATCTGTACAAACTGTGAAGCAGAGTTCAGGATTTACCTGCCTCTGTTGACACGTGCCTAGTGTTTGCGTCGAGGCTGTGGGTTCATTTGTTTTTGGTAACGATCGTGTCACGTCTCAGGCCCCCGAACCTGAGTATTACCTTACATTCGCTGACATTTCATTTGCGCTTCTTTCTCTCGTATATCTGCGTTTAACTGGGTGGTTTTCTGGGCCAATTCTTATGTGATTCTCAAAGAAGAAAGAAGAGTTAAGTGAGCCCCGTAACTGTCTGCATCAGAGTGCGACACCTCAACAGTAGCTCACGAGAGATGAGGGTAAGGAAAGATTAAAATGATAAATTTAAAAGGTAAATAGATAGAGGAAGGAGAGAGCGAGGATCAGGAACAGGGAACGACAGAAAACAACGGAAATAAAGAGAGGATAGGAAAGATGGACACGGTCACAGGAGTCTGAGAACGGGGCACCACTCGGCGAGAGCTCTTTTCGGCGTCAGGAGATGACGTAGTGCGAGCCCAATCAGCCAGAGCGGCGCTGTCGTCGGAGATCGCGGGGGCACAATCGTTCGGCACGAAATCCAGAGATCGAGCCCGGACCACTTGGTACATGTTGTGAAAGTGTAAGGTTCCAGCAAGATTCAAACGGGAGCTCAAACAAGAGGAACACACAGAACAAGACTGGACTTACAGCTCTGAGTTGTAAGTATAGCCTTCACCTATGGCTAGACTTACAACTCGGAGCTGCAAGTCCAGCCTTGACATGTGTGTATCCATTTCTCTTCTTGTGCTCCCATCTGAAAACTGCGGTAACCTTACACTTACACTGCTTTTAACTCCTTGCGCTTTGTTTTCGCCATCGTTTCGATGGCTCGGACGTGCGAACTCGCTTCTCGGCGACCCAGGCACTCAAGGGTATGTATGGTATTCCAAACGTGAAGCACGTTCGGCATTCTTCGCAATGGAAACCTTCATTTATTAAGCTATGGCGTCCTGTCTTGACCTATTTGGGAAGTGACTTTGCCCGCAGCGCCCTCTCTTGATCTTTTTTATGTTATGAGCTTGACGCCACTTGACAATATGAAAGGACATTCCAGGTGCCTGAAGTGCTCCGCACTTAAGATATATGTGCATCTGCTTCAATGTGGCACTACAAGCTTTTTTGGTATTCTGGTTGTCGCTTTGTTCGTCCAGCTGGCTTCTCCACAAAACCCCTTAGGCAGCGCTCAACCATAACCTATGAACGAACTCTTTGCATGACTACCCGGAGTGATCGTGGGGCTTGTGATCGGGGAACCCAAGCTGCGACTTGGAGGTTCGTATCCGCAATGTCAAGTCACTTCCATTGACGCGAATTTCCTGAGGTACTCACCGGAATTGTAGGAAGATTTGTATAATGCCATGGTTTTTGTGCTATGCATCGGCATTCCTTCATGACTGC
Organism: Rhipicephalus microplus; assembly: GCF_043290135.1. Lineage (NCBI taxonomy): Eukaryota > Metazoa > Arthropoda > Arachnida > Ixodida > Ixodidae > Rhipicephalus > Rhipicephalus microplus. The sequence continues at coordinate 2,082,568 of NC_134703.1, forward strand.
TTCAATTGTTGATACATCGTAAAGAAACCTAAGTAGGATGTGTAACGTTTGATGTAATTGAAAAGTAAAAAGACAGCTGCTCATGAGTCATCTACGCGTGAACCAGTGAAGTAGTATTGTATGGCTGCGGTTACGTTTTCACCTAGTAGAATAAAGTGTTCTACTCCTTCAGCCACTTTGTAAAAACTTCTGAACCACTTTAACATTCTCTTCAATTTCTGAAGCTTTTAAGTAGATTTCATGCGGGGCACCTGAATGATAAGAATTACATTTGCCATTGCGACAGGATTCAACCTGTTTGAATGCTGATTAGTTCGTGACGTTTATCCGGTCTTCATCCTAACGTCAACGCCTTGGAGACTCGGAGGAAGAAGAGGTTACTATGGGTGTCTTGAACTGGGAAGAAGCCGAAAGGTAGGGCTGTGAAAAGGACGAAAATAAATTATTTCAAAGATGTTTTCTGTAAAGAAGGATATGAAAGGGCAAATCCGTTACTGTATAAAACAAACAACGTCTAGTGTTATCTCAGAAGTTCTCTTTACCAATTGTATGTGCGCAATTGCCCGGCTCACTATTCATGGTTACAGTCTGTGCCATTCTTACCAGCTTTATAGAATATCAGTACCTTAGAAACTCTTGTTAAATTAGGTTTTGATGCAACTAAAGTTGAGGAGTTTTCGACTGTTAACTCATAGGGAAATTTCAAAGCAATCTGTTCTTCACTTTCGAAACGAGCAAGTAAATCACTGCTTTATCTCCTAGTAGGTTCCATAAATTACTCTAATGAGAGCACCAGACAAGTTATGCGTTCCTAACCATCTTGAGTACTGCGTGCCAACGTTTTATATGAGCACTGGATGCTCCTTTTTTTCAGGTGGCTGATTCACTTCCGCAACGTTCTACTGTTTTCAATCGGTGAGCTTTGTTTTGTTTTGTACCTGCTGCTGAAGAGATGTATACGTCGTTTAGCTTTGAAGAACGTTAACGTGAAACATATTTGTTTTTCAGGGTAATGTTAATGAGAAACTGGTACCACTGGACGTCTACAAGTTACACGAGAGGTTAAATCTTGCTTGAAATTTTAACAAAAGCATAGGAGAGTCACATAATCAGAATATACCCACTTCAGGCTCAAATTATAATGCGCTGTCTGCAAGTGTCTTAATTTCGTTCAACATAATTATAACGCACCCTTTGTTACATTCCAAAAAATGAAACTCAGACATACTGTTTTGTCACCTTTGGCAATTATTATTAAATAGCAAATGTTTATATATCTCATCATGCTGCTGCCACATGTTTTCAATTTTTGCACAATAAGAAGGAAATCTTCAGCTCGAAATGCACAAGCAGTTCGTTTTTAGTTGTGTTCATTCTGAGCAACGAAGGAAAGTTATAAACTATGTCCTGGAACACATGACGTTGAGTGACCTGTAGAAGATCGCTGTACTTTTACGAAAATATTCGGCTGCAGTCGCAAGCAGCATACTCAAGTTAAATCAAGGCCCATCGACTATGTAGAAGGTTCAATTGATCTTATGCGCAATGTGTCTGGCCCTTTCTTTCACACTAGTTGAAAGAGCTGACAAAACAAGTCACGTCCACATATGTGGGCGCTGCGCCTCAAGGCGATATAAATAATTAAATAAATAAATATAAATTGTGACGCTAAATATATGTACAAATGTTGCACGCACGGACATATGTTGAAAACTTGCAGATATTTTATATATTTTATATTACCAGTTTTTTGCACTTGCGCAACGATACCAACAGGAACAAGCGTATTAGCAACACCAGAAGCTGATATGAAGCACTGATGCTCGCGAGGATGATGGCCCCGGACACTGCTACATAAATCAACTTCAGCGCATGGCACCTAACCACAATTGACGCCAACCCGACGTGACGGCTGTATCAAAGGAGTACATACGTAATGTTTATAAAATTGGATAGGCAACACTGCAATCACTATTGACGTTTCGTGAAGATTAGCGTCTATTTTAAAAGTATTTCCAAGACCTGGCGTAGCTTTGTGGTAGAATGCGTCATTGCCACACAGAATGCTTAGGTTCGATTACCGCTGGGACCCTCATAATTATTATTTGCACTCTTCTGATCGACGCTACCGATGGGAGGTATTTCTTAGGACTCGCGCGTTATAGTTGCCCATGTGTATTCTCGTCATTTCTTGGTAAATAGTAAGTGTCAATTAACTGTGGTACATACACGCATATCAGTGGCACATACTAGCCCGTGGGTATGTGCAACTGTCTGTGGGTGGGCGGGGGGAGTGTTTGACAACGTACGTGACGGGAATGTGACATTGTGCAATGTTTGACAAGCGTGTCATATTCATCAAATCATCTTACTCCCCCCCCCCATGCTAATTTTGGATCACGAGAGCACCCAAAAGAAAGCGGCTAGATCGATAGATAAATAGATACGCCTAAACTCGCTGAAGTTCAATAAGGAATGCTTCGCATTTAAGAATTCAAGCTTACAAATGAGGCGACGCAATGCAGCAGAGGGCAAAAACTGAATCGTTTATTCTTTGGCACGTGAACTTCTTATACTGAACGCTACACGAGTCTGAGAGACAAGCTCTCCCTGATGATATCGTGGCTTGCTGACAGGGGATAAGGAACTCGACCGGGTGAGTGCAGTTTCTGCGATGCTGCAACAAACGTAATCTAATCCAAATCGTTTTTATTGTGGATCATCTCAAAATATACGCAGAGACATTGCTAATTTGTCTATGCCATATGTCATCCTTCTGTGCGTAACATTTCTCTCTTTCATTATCTGCAGTGATGGGCCTCATATCTGGCTTCTCCTTTAGCCACATTCTTGATATACCGGGCTTCGGAGAAAAAGGAATCAAGGTCGGCACAGTTGCTGCCGCTTATCAAGCTTCGAAGAAAAGCAAAGTCGGACGTTTTAGCCTCTTTGCTTATTCAGTGCGTTGGTGCCAAGAGATTTCCGAAAATACTTACGAGCGTGACCCTTGGATTGCTGACCTTCTGCATATGCTTCGAGGTATTGCTGCGTAAGCCCCCTGTACAAACTATAAAATGAGCGCAGCTCCTTCTCTATAACCTTCCCGACCACCAAGCCATAAATTACAAAGGTAAATAGAAAACTGTCGAAAGCACCACGTGCCATTTTTCGATTGATTGATTTAAATATGGGGTTCAACGTCCCAAAACCACCATATGATTATGAGATACGCCGTAGTGGAGGGCTCCGGAAATTTCGACCACCTGGGGTTATTCAACGTGTACCCAAATCTGAGCACACGGGCCTACAACAGTTCCGCTTCCATTGGAAATGCAGCCGCCGCAGCCGGGATTTGAACCCGTTGCCTGGTACCATTTTCTTTGCTGCAGCTGCGGGAAGCTACGCCCTTTCGTGAAGTACCTGTACGTGCGCAGCATACGCGCTACAGCGGGTAGATTGAGGCAATACATTTCCGCACGGTTCATAGCCTGGCGTTTTGTGAACTCTAATGATGACTTAATAGGAATTTGTTGTTGGGTGAGTTGGTGAATACATAACATGGTGATATTTTGCACCAAGAGAGACGAACACATGTGAAGGACAGGACAAGCGCCTGTTTTGTCTCTCCTGCTTATCACATATGTTCGTCTTTTCTAAGGCTAAAAACCACCTTGTCACCTAATGATGACATCTACGGGCGTATCGACATGGCTTTCGGCCATTCTTGAACAGAATATGGGCTAAGTGATTTCTTTTGCACAGAATTCTGCAAAATTCTGTCATTTCTAATAGCCGCGATGTTAATATAAGTTGTTACGCTTTTTTTTCTTTTGGATTGCCATATTGTCACTGATTTCTGTTTCCTACACCAAATGTTAGAGTGTTTAGTAGGTCGTGGGAGATCGCTGTTTAAAAACCAGCGTATTTTCCAATAAAAATATTTTTCAATTCATTCTCAATTACTTCACTGTGCTAGCCAATGCATAAGTGGCTACAACGGCAGTATTTTGTGAATACTTAGTTTCTTGATTGATTGATTTATTGATATGTGGGATTTAACGTCCCGAAACCCCCATACGATTACGAGACGCCGCAGTGGAGGCCTCCAGAAATTTAGACCACCTGGAGTTCTATAATGTGCACCCAAATCTGAGCACACGGGCCTACACCATTTTCGCCTCCATCGGAAATGCAGCCGCCACAGCCGGGTTTGGATCCCACGATTTGTGGGTCAGCAGCCGAGTACCTAAGCTACTAAGCTACTCATCTGAGACCATCGCGGCGGGGTGATACGTAGGTAGTTTCTCTGGCTGTGTATGTAATACACCAAGAGCGAACATTATGGAAGCAATCACCGATGAATATACGTAATGAGTTACACTTTATTATGGTGTCACATCGATATTGTAAGGCATCGAACACCGTGAGAGACTGCGATTTTTTTTCCACCCAAAAATGATCACGTTATTTTGCGTGATATCACGTCGATCAATAAATTGTACGGGCCACATGGCGCATGCGATAATCCGGTAATCCAAGCTGCGATTTAGGACTGAAGACAACCTGTACGTTAAAACTATCCTTCATTTCGTGCGAACGTGACTGATAATAAAAGTATAATAATAATAATAATAATAATAACATAGAGTTTACCGCAGCAAAACCACGGTATGATTATGAGAGCTGCCGAACATGAGGGCTCCGAAGATTTCGACCAGCTGGTTGGTTTCCTTAACGTGCGCCTAAATCTCACGATGTTGGGCGCAAATATTCTCGCCTCCACCGAAAACGCAGCTGCCGCTGCCAATATTCCACCCCGCAACCTTTCGGTTAGCACTCGAGTGCCATAACCACTAGATCATCACGGTGGGACATCACATGACCTCGTAAGGCCGGACTTGAGGCAATACATGTCTAAGCCATTTTTTACAACCTTTGCGTGAGCTTCGAGGAGAAATTTAACAGCCGTTTGGAAGATCCTAAAGCACACTGCCAGAGTACCTGGTTCTCCTGAAACATTATGGAAAGGTCTAGAGATTGTATTTTACTGTTTTAAAGTAATTACCCAGCAAAGATTTGTCCTAATTAGATTCAGACTTTTCGCTCACTGAGGTTACCATGGTTTCAGAGTCCCCACCGCTACAAAATAATGAATTGTGCGCATGAAGAAAAACCTAAGGCTCCTTCCAAATGCTTGCCAGTTTTGCTGTGGTATACATCACTAACAACCGCAGCAACCTGATAATCATAATATATCCCTGATTTCTGACACAAGCGCATGCCTTTTCACTTACCGATTTCGTCTTTAAACGTACTATAAAATAATTTCTAACGAAAACGTCCCCCTGGAAACGCTCCAGTTATAGTTGGAAACCACATAATGCCCTCGTTCGTTACTATAGTCACAAACACACTTCAAGTTCTCATGCGAAAAAAGTTATACAAATATTCAATATCGGTAACAAAACTTTACAACCTCCGAGGTTCTCATCTGAGAGGAACTGAACTAGAGCCTGAGAATTACGCATACGAAAAGAATCTCAGAAAGTCAAGGACATTACGCAGTGATGTGCCACGTGTCTTTCTGCAACATTTGCTAGAAAATAAATGTTCTTATGCTTTTTGGTTAAAATAAAAACAATTATAAAGTAAGTAGTTTTGCCGTCTTGAAAGTACAAGCTTTTCTCTTAAAGTTGTCTTAATAAGAGACAGCATGTTGCCTGACCACCGATGATTGAAGTTTTGCCATTCTAATGTTCTTTTTAATGTGTGCTAATGCTTTTTCTGGAAACATGAGAGCGTGGTGTAATTACAAAGTACTCTTCCTAACCTGAAAACACTACACTGAGTTTTTTCTTTACACATTAGTCAACTAAAAGCTAGATAGGATAAGGACAGTTGTGATGTCATCATACTAGAAATGCAGTATGACATGCTGAGCGAGCACCCTTCAGGGGCTGGTCTAGTGATATTACGCGGCAAACTTAAAACCTCCTTTGGTATGATGTTCAGCTTTAGGCAGCATTGTAGGCCTAAGGCCAGCGTTATACAGTGACTGAATTTAAGGTAGCTCTTCCGAGTACTATCACATTGTTTTGTGGTGATATAGTATAAAAGTATACATCTTTCTCCTACATAGTTGAAGTTCATGAAGTTTTATTTTACATATAAGATACTCATGCTGGTAAACTACCCTCACCCAGAGGCATACAGACAGTGGCGCATCCAGAGGGGGTGGGCGGATGTCTTCAGCGCTTGTCGTCCACCTCCTTCACAGATGAGGACAAATGAGGGCACCACTGTGAACCCATACTAAGAGTGTTTACGCTATGATGGCGTTCTTGGGCTACATAAATTTAAAAGTCAGGTACCCGCCCCCCTCTCTAGTGTTACTTAAAGGGACACTAAAGGTATCTATTAAGTCAACGCTAATTGTTGAAACAGCCGTCCAGAAACCTCGTAGTGTTACTTTTGGGCCAAGAAAGGTCTTATTCTGGAGTAAAATCACGTTTTAGAGGCCCACATAAGGTTAGCGCACTTTATATTACCCACCTCAGAAAGCGGACCGACTCACGTCACTGTTGACGTGCACAACGTTTCCGGGCTTTACTGCGCGGTTGCCGACACTAGTAGACGGAATGAAAGCAGTGGCAGCCACAGCTGCAACAACGGCCATTAATCGATTTCCTGTCATTGGCTACGGAATAGCAGGCGTGTTTTGTTTCAACTGCGTCCCACTACATGGCACGACCTGCCCAGTTTAGCATGCCCGCGAAAATTGAATTTTCGAACTACCTGCACCAATCCCCATTGTAACGTCCGGCGGTTCTTTTTTTTTCATGAGTCATTGATTGATATGTGGGGTTTAACGTCCCAAAACCACTATATGATTATGAGAGACGCCGTAGTGGAGGGCTCCGGAAATTTAGACCACCTGGGGTTCTTTAACGTGCACCCAAATCTGAGCACACGGGCCTACAACATTTCCGCCTCCATCGGAAATGCAGCCGCCGCAGCCGGGATTCGAACCCGCGCCCTGCGGGTCAGCAGCCGAGTACCTTAGCCACTAGACCACCGCGGTGGGGCTTTTTTTTTTCATGAGTCAAACAAACGAACAAGCCGCATTTTATTATGGGTCTTTATTTAGTGCAGCTAGATCAATTACTAGTGATTAGTTGTAGGCAGTTCATAGGAGGTCGTCGGTATCAATTTGAGACTGTCCAACTGCGAAGCATGTATTCTTGTGCAGTTGCCCTACTTTTTCGGTAAGTAGGGCATTGCTGTTGATGACATTGTCCGTTCAGATATTGTCATATATTGAGCTTTCACTATGACGTAAATCATTATTAGACTTTAGTGTCCCTTTAAAGCGACCATACCCACACCCTCAACACCTAAAATCAGTGGCTAGATCCACCCCTGCGTACGGCTACTTCAGGTGGGGAAGGTCCCACCGAGTGGAGAAACGAACTGAGGCATTCCTGGTAAAATCTGACTGCAAAAATCCTGGTAAATTTCTTGGTAAAATTTGCACGCCCTTTCTCATTGCAATGAATACGCATGAAGAAGTGAAGCTATCATTATTCTAGAATTCGCAGATTTGAACCCGTTATAGTGACCGTTCAGCAATAAAGCTGTATTGTCTTTATTCACACTAGCCATGGGTAACCTATTTTATACGAGCCTACTTTTTGCAAAAGCTGTTGCACAATGCGAATATCCTTGTTGGACCACTGTTTTCCGAATTTTTTTCCCTTCTTGACGTATGCAGTCGCGTCTGATGCATCATCCTACATTTTCGCTACCTATTCCAGCTCAACAAAGCAAACAAACAAAGGAAGTGAAGGCAGTGCAAGAGGCCAATCAAATCAAAGCTTATGGTTAGCTAAATTATAATGCACATATCGGAAACGAGTTCCTTGCAACTTAAGGTTATTGGGACAAATTACCTAACTATGCGCTCAAAAACAAAAAAACCAATTCTCACCCCCCTATTTTCGCCAATTTCTATTTTAGCTAAAGTAAGTTCGTAAACAACATTGAAGATAAAAAGGAGGCTTCTGCTACAACATCTGAGGCAAACAAGAGTTCGGTTGAACCTACGCTTTCAAATCAGTCTTTGCAGCTCAGTCTTTGCAGCAAAGAACGACCACATTAAGAAGAAAAAATTGCTGAAGCTTGCAATAGTCGACGCAAGGCTGGAAACAGCAAGACTAAACCATCTTGAAGATTAATCGGGTTGCATCTAGGGCGTTTCTAGGCCTTCGCTAGGTGTTGCAGGTTTTTTCTAGGATGTTTATAGCTCGTTGCTTGGAAGTGTGGCAGCTTGGGCTAGTTGGTATGGCATGACGATAGTTATAGCGCGAGAACAAAACGACGACACAGAGACAAGAAGGTTTTAGTTACAGGATGCTAGTATGTTTCTGCATTTATTTTCAGCGCAGAGAAGTTCGAGTTGAACCAGAGCGAGTCACAAACACGACACGGATGTCTCAACTCCAGAGCGGAAACTCACGCTGACGCCAAGCCTTCCCTATAATCACGGGCCCGTAGTCTTTAGTCGTTGGCGTAAGCAATACATTGCTTCGAAGTCTTCTCGCAGACCCCGTTGCTTCCCGATTAGATAGTATCTTCTTGTTATATATTCTCGGTGTGTTGGGCTCAACTCTGTCTCTTCAGGTTACTATGTTATTCGGTTAACTGTTGCTTTTTCATTTTTAGTGGATCAGCAGGGGGAGTAGTAACAGTAGTAAAGTTTGCCTAATTTCTGCGGGACGTTGTTGTTCTTGTCCACCGATTATGGTTCCTACCCAATGAAGAGGATTGGCCAAGTAGTGAGTGAACATGTTGAGCTATCTATTGCACTCTTCATTTATACTCGACTAGGGGTGAGTAGCCGGATTTACCCAACTTCATCGGCACATAGCCGATTATAACGATGATACTTTCTTATAGGTCGCACACACAAATTACGGCTAACTTTAACAGCTTCCCAGCTAAAAATCTTCCAGTCAACCATATTCAATTCAGAAACTAATTTCCTGCCTTCTCAATCATCAACAGGTTGCCGTAGCCCTGGCCATGACCGACCCCTCCTGCACCAGCGTTTTTAGAGACTCACGAGCGGCAATCAAAGCTTTTTAATCGGGTAACAGCACGAGAGGCTAATCCTGTCTGAAAAAAAAATGGCCCCGTATATGCATGTTTCACTGCAAATGTCATCAAAAAACGATAGTTTTGCGTCTGGAGAAAGTGAACAAAACGTTTTTTTGATGTCCTGCACGAGAAAATCGGTGAAAGGTATTCTGCAGGCGCTGCGTTAGTGTCTCGATGCGTGCAGTGGGGGCGAACGAGCGCATCGAAGCACGTGAGATATGAGCGCTATCTGGCAGTTATCTTGGAAAACGAAGCGCACGGCGTGCGCACCCGTTTCGAATGCGACAAGGTGGAGAACGCAAGGCGACGGGTCACTCACTCACTCACTCGGTCGTTCCGTCCGTCCGTCCGTCCGTCCGGTCAGTCGGTCGGTCGGTGCTCCTAGGCTGAGAAGCATTTAGAAGTGCACACAATTTATGCAGCAGATTTTGTGCCTTCCCGTTTTATTGCGATAGCGATTATATGGACACTTTCGGTAGGCTTTTTCCACCCTTGTAATAACTGCCAATTTCGTGAACATGGCACAATGGTAATACGGTCCAATTTTCAGAATTACCACCCATAGTGGGTTTGCATTCATTTTAGTTGAAACAATCAGCGTTCCCATCACAATCGCGTTGCTGGTGGCGCGGTCAGCTTGCGGCCACCGCGTAGCGCGCCCGGATTGCGGCGGCCAGACCACGGTGAGTTCTCTTCTTTTTACTCGCACAGCCCTGCTTCTCAAAGTGTGTGCACGGTTCTACATCAGAGGAATCCTGTACCATTACTGCAACCTATGTCCTCAGCGGCTCCATTAGTGAAATCCAGGGGAGAACCCAGGGGACAACCTGTTAGGTTACCCTGATGGAGAACGCACCAAGTTCCCGTAATGGGGTTCTACTTTGGGGGAACCCAAGTCACGCCACGGCACTCCCTCCCCCTCCTTATGTTGGAAGAAACCCAAAGGAATGCTGTCGCGGCCATTGAACACAAACGTAAAATTGAAGATATGACTTGATTCTAATTGTGGCCTAGCCACCATTAGTTGTTGGCTTTTCATTGGTCTAAGTGAATGTATACACGGTTCTTTGAATGCAATATCAGGGGTTACCAGCCGCCATTATCGTATGCATAAAGTATGCAGTGTCATAATCATGCACTTTCAAAATGATGTATGAGATATGAATCTGTGGAGGCACAGGGAAAAATTGCGCCTCCTCTAAATTATTAGTGTTAGGGGGGCGGCAGCCGCCTCCCCATGTTCACGCCTAAGCCTTCTTCTAAGTTGCCCATATCATTGCTTATTTTATAGCCACAGGAAAGCACAGTAAATGCGAAGGACCGCGTAAGACCAGACCATGGGAAAAGGCAACACGGATGTGCATTGTCGTGTTCTGGTGTGTCAGTTTATTGGGCGAAAGCTCTTGAAAAAATGCAAAAAAAGCCGCTGCCTACGTACATTTGTTAAACTTTTTTCTGCCTTGGTTACACTTTCTTAAAATGAAAACCCATTACTTGGTTAGGAAGATCTTGTTCAGAACCGTTACTATATGCTAGCAGATGAAAAGTAGCACGATTGCGTAGTCATTGACTTTATTGCCATCATAGTATTATTGTTAACTTGAAAAGACTATAGAGCAGTTACGCACACGTGAACGTTTCGAGTGAGGTGCATATCGCTGCTTAAGAATCCTAAATTTACGTTTGGAGAAAGTAGGCAGGAGTAAATCATACAACATGTAGTTTAATCTGTCCAAAGGATGATAACGCAACGTAAGGCACAGAAAAGAAGTGATACGGAAAAAAGTGGAGTGACCGTGGTTGTATCTACGCTTTAACAAAATAAGGACTGACGCCAAGCTTTACAGCTTTTCTCTTGGGCCATAGAGGTGTAGCGATTGTAATAATGTTACACGGGTTCAAAATACCAACACGTTTTGATCTTTAGATGAAACGAAGAAAATTGATTCGGTATAAGCACTGCTGTGACGTGGCAGCAGCCGAAACCACTTAAAATAATAGCTTTGTAAAGGTAGTCCAGTCGCAACAGAGATCCTTGCTATCCGTAATGATGCCTTCCCGTTCGGTTGAAGTTACGAAATTGTGTAGTGGCTCTACAGTGCGTACAGCTTGCGATGGCGTGCTGCAAAATTTATTATTTGAAACAAGGCGTGAATTCTTCCTCATGCGCCTGAATGTCTGCCGAATCCTGGATTTCAGCCTTAGCATCTTGCCGAAAAGTAGCCGGCCTACTGTCTTTTTTATGTTGTACTATTTCATGTTCTAGTAACTCATATTGTAACTAAATAAGTAATGAAACCATGAGCCCATTATAAGTGCGCTGAACAAATGGTGGGTTTCTTACCATACATTGATCGAATGCCACCATGTACCTGTATCTATATAAAGAATGCACTTCTTATTTTTCAATGTGCGACCTCCGTATTCCGTATTAATCTTTTTTTTCTACGCTTTTACTTGCGCTGATAGCCAGAATTTTTTTTACGGCAGGGGGTGTTGCGGGCACTTGCCAGAGGGCCCGATTATTTAACACAAACACCCATTCCCATTATTCGTTTTTAGTACAACACCTTCCACCAACAAAAATTTGTAGCTTGGGGGGGAGGGGAGGCAAAGCTTTTTTCCTATTTTAATCTTGGCGCTACGAAGACACTTATTCTTATTTTCCCAAATTTGCATCTTCCCAAATTTGCAGGTGACGTCGAGACAAATCCCGGGCCCGACTTAAAACAAATTTCTCAACAACTAACGCAAATTGCTGGTGATATTAAAGAAATTAAAGAAGAACGACTAACCGCTATTGAGTCCAAATTAGAAAAACTGGCTGCCTTAGATGAAAAAATACTGGACTGCACCACAAAAGTTTCCGCCTTAGAAAAAGTAGTATCAGGCCTAGAATTAAAGCTGGATGAATTAGAAAACCGGTCTAGAAGAAGTAACTTGATAGTGTATGGCATCCCTGAGGATGAAAAAGAAGAGGAATCACAAGAGCAAGAAATAAACAATACAGTTGCGACAGGTGTTCTGAAAATTGAACCTGTTTCAATCGAAAGGATACATCGGCTCGGTAAACCAAGCGCGAACAAAACTAGACCAATTATTTTCAAACTCCTTGATGATCGAGACAAAACAAAGTTTTTGAAAAACTGTCATAAACTAAAGGATACCGACATATCAATTAGTGAAGACTTTTCCCAGCGTGTGCGTAATATAAGGAAAAAATTGTGGGACTCGGCGAAACCAAATAAGAAATCCGGGCAAAAGGTACATCTTGTCTACGACAAAATTAGTATAGACCGTATTCTTTATCGCTGGGATGACACCGTAAACGATAAAGTGATTATTGGCGAGGCAAAAAATCCCTCAACTGGAAAAAAAAACCTGCCAAGCGACGGGCCGGCGTCTCGCACTCGAAACCGCCCCAGTTGAGGTTTATAAATGTGAATTGCCGAAGTGTCTTAAAGAAATTAGAATCTCTTGAATGCCTACTTCTCGACCTTGAGCCAGACTTTGTTGCTTTAACCGAAACCTGGTTAAATAATTACATTTTAGATAGTGAAGTAACGCCCCCAAATTACAATATAATACGAAAGGACAGACCGACACGAGGCGGTGGAGTAGCGTTAATGATAAAACGCGAAATACAATACACTGTGCTGCCAGAGGTTGAAGGTGTAGAAGCTGTCTTTTTGAAACTAAAATTTGGCCTTCACACAACAATTGTGGGCTGCTGCTATCGCAGTCCTACTTCTGGCGAAGATAGCATGCAATCGCTCTACAACTACATTGAACAAAACATACAAAGCGCAAGATTCATCTTGTTGGGTGATTTTAACCTTCCTGATATCGACTGGCAATCCATGAAATTTCATTCCGCATGCTCAGATGTCCTTATCGACACAATGCTGCGATTTAATCTTCACCAAGTAGTCAACCAACCAACACGTGTCCAGGGAGAAACTTCAAATAATGTTGACCTTATATTATTGAGTAACCACTTCCCAGCCGATGAAACAAAGATTGAAGTTATGGATGGCATATCTGATCACAAGCTCACTTTGTGCACTGTCCCCTTTCGTGATAAAATAGAACCAACGAACATAAAAATTACTTACCCAGATTTTAAATATGCCGACGACACCAGCATACTAAATTATCTAATTAGAATGTTTCCGTCCTTCGAAGAATTGTCGAATGATAGTTCCACGACCATTGAAACATTATGGTCTCAGTTAAAAGAAATTATGCACCACTGTATTAATACCTTTGTACCTCTTAGAGTGAAAAAAATTAAGAAACACAACCCGTGGATAACACATGAAGTAATACATGCGAAACGCAAAGTAAAGCGAATACAAAAGAGAATAAAACGAAAACCCGGAGCAGTAACAGTAAATAATTTGACTGCTGCTGTGAGTGACCTAAAAACAAAAATCAAAACAGCGAAGAGCAACTATTTCACTAAAACGTTGCCAAACTTTCTAAAAAATTCCCCCAGAAAGTTTTGGAGCTACCTAAAGCCTGCAAAAAACAACAAAAGCAACACACCCCCGGAAAAAGATAACCCAATCACTGCAGGCAAAATGAACAGCTATTTCAAGTCTGTATTCACTGTCGATGACGGAAACATTCCAGACATCGACACTAGAGCGGAAGGTACCCTGGAATCGATTATTGTCAATGAGGCCGGTGTCATAAATCTCTTGTTAAACTTGGACACAAAAAAAGGAGCAGGGCCTGACAACATTCCTAACATCTTTCTTGTAAGATATGCAGAGGTGCTAGCTAAATATCTGTGCGTCATGTTTAACAAATCACTATCAACGTGCTCTTTACCTGTGGAGTGGAAAAAGGCCAAAGTTGTTCCTGTGCATAAAGGAGGATGCGGAAATGATATATCTAACTTTAGACCTATATCCCTGACATGTACAATCTGTAAAATCTTGGAGCACATAATTCTTAAACAAATAACTGTTTTCCTAGAAGAAAAACGTATATTATCTCCCTATCAGCATGGCTTTCGCCGAGGTCTTTCAACCATAACCCAATTAGTGGAATTAACACATGAGGTATCCCAGAGTATTGACAACCAAAAACAAACTGATCTAATCTTCCTCGATTTTGCCAAAGCATTCGACAAGGTATCACACAAGAAACTACTTCAAAAACTTGAGGCCACCTTAGGAAATTCTACTGTTCTTAACTGGATCAAAAATTATCTCACTGATCTTACACAGTATGTGGAATTTAACGATGAAACCTCTGCTACCACCTCCGTCACATCTGGAGTTCCGCAGGGCTGTGTGCTGGCGCCGATTTTGTTTCTTCTCTTTATTAATGATTTGCCTACAAATATTAAGGAAAAAATCAAATTATTCGCGGATGACTGCGTGCTATATCGAGAAATAAACTCAACCAAGGACCATGTAGCTTTAAATAGTGCTTTACAAGATGTTTCCTGCTGGTGCCGTAAATGGCAGATGTCACTTAATGCAAACAAGTGTACAATTTTATCAGTAAGTCGAAAAAAAAACTAGGTCAAATTTTCTTTACGCCATTAATGACATTCCCATAACTAGAGTAAGTCAGCATAAATATCTTGGAATTATTATAACTGAAGATCTAAGATGGAATGCACACATAAGTTACGTTACTTCAGCTGCACTACGCCGCTTGTTTACACTCAGATACCGGCTTCGCCAGGCACCGCCTTCTCTAAAACTGCTTGCATACACTTCCCTTGTGCGATCATTACGTGAATACGGTAATATTATTTGGTCACCATTCACAAAACAGCAAATCACGAAACTGGAAGGAATACAAAGGAAAGCTATGAGGTTCATTTACAACAAGTACAGACATACAGATTCTCCGACTAAACTAATGAAAAAAGCTGGATTACTTACTCTAATGAATAGAACAAGGTTAGCACGTGCAAAATTCATACATGAATTATTACATGGTCATTTAAACATTGATGTATCCGCGTATCTTACGTTTGATCAAACTAGAACAACACGCCAAAAACACCCAATGAGACTTAACGAATACTCCTTCAACACAAACTGCTTTAAGTACTCATTCTTTCTGTTAGCCACTAATGAATGGAATAAACTGGATCCGAGTATCTCCAGCACTACCGAATTAGCAAAATTTCTAACCCTTGTCGAAAATGAACTTTGTATTATGCAAACGGAATCACCTGGTTGATTTTAATATAGGTGTTCATGTGAACATTGTACGAGCGAAGTATCATGTCATCATATTTTTTCTTTAAGCAATTTTTAGTACTGAATCCAGGTGAAGAGAAATCGCTCTGTTGATTCTTGAACATGTTTCTGTTTTTCAGTGTGTATAAATTTGCCCTTCCTTGAAATACTTCGCCATATTGTAGGGTAGTTTCTTATTGCTGTAATTTCTTGTGTTTCTTGATGCATATGCCAATATGTCAACCAATGTGTCAACCAAGTCGCTGCATTTATTTTCTTCTGACAACTTTTCTTTACACTAATGTTTTCTGCCTTCTTTGATCTGAAATTGTTAAATGATCTGATTCTGTTAGTTTCATTTTGTACTTTATCGCGATGTATGTCTTTATTGTGTACCTATTCGAATTTTTATGTTCACGCCCTTCCTGCTAAAATCCCTGATGGGATTGGCAGTATGTCGAAATAAATAAAATAAATGAAAGGAAAGTACCAAGCCTAATTTCGGTTACGGATCTTTTTCAGCGGTCCACCAAAATTCTTGACTCCTCGGAGGGCAGCAGGCAGCGTCCGAAGAACACCCCCGTCAACGAAGCCCTCGTGTGGCCGACCGGAGCACACCTGTGGGTCGTGATCAGAGTGTGCCCCTGTGCTGCGCCTAGGTGGTAAGTGTTTTTTTCGTTCAAATAATTCCGAATGCTTCGGCATTATACTAGAGGTCATTGTGAGTAAATCGATAGCATGAATACTGTCTCAGTTAGATTACGTAGGCGGGCGAACTGTTAAATAATGCAATCGTTTTGAGCAATGTCAAGTGGCGCAACTTATTCTGGACCGCTGCACTTTAGTAACACCTTCAATATTATAGGTGAAAACCAGATTATGGTTGTGAGGGATGCTTTAGTTGAGGGCTCTGGAAGCGTGAGACCGTGGGGTTCTTTATTATGCATTGGCATCGCACAAGTACACGGGTCTTTAGCATTTCGCCTACCTCAAAATACGACCGCCAAAGCGGGGATCAAACCTACGACGTTCACGCCAGCAGATGAGCACCGTAAGCGTTATACTTCAGCAGCGGACTATCGAGACTGCTTCAACTGCTGATACATGCTGAAAGCAAGTAGCTAGAACGCATTACCTGCTATGTTGGTCGAGAGTGTAGACAACTTCACTAGAGTTCTGTAAGTATCTAGCTGCACAGCCTTCAATATGAAGGGAAGGGGGCAAATTGTAATGCAGATTTCCTCCTAAATGTTTAAGTCTAAATGTAACTGAAGATATGCTGCACAATGAGTGCAAAAAATCAAAACGAAGTGAAAGTCGTGCTTTTCACGATCATAGCTTCTTAGAGTGAGGCCTAGAGGAAAATCTGGCGCTACCGTCCATGCGAATTTCCTAAGGGTTGCTGTGCCACAATAGGAATGACTGTATATAGGTCTGCGAGCTTTATGTTGGCCGGCGTTGAGCGAGGCTTCGGCAAAAAAAGCGGATATGATGGTGACAACACTGCTTTTCTAAAACAAGAGGTTCATAAACGGATTTCATTGAACTGCTTGGTATTTTAAGACGAAATTTTAATTACCTGTGCGCATAGATTGGCAAAGGTCGTGGAGCTCACCGAGAATCACTTAGAAAATACATTTTGTGCTAAGGGCACACAACGCACAACGAACACTGTACACCTGATTGCCTACAATGCAATCGCGTGTGCCGTCACACAACATTTAGTAGACCACTCACAAGTACGCACATCTACAGTGCGCGTGCAGCTCTCAGGTGACGTCACTGACACCACACCATCACCCCAGTCAATGAAATCAGCAATATCCTAATCTCAGGCTCTACACAGAAGCATTTTGACACAAAACGACCAACGGATGGCGTCTAGTTCACGCGCAGCCGTAAGTGGCACCAACATAACAAACACATCCCATTTAATGTGCCGCAGAATGATGCGAAGATTACACTGACGACCTTGACCTCCACTTGTGTAGAAGCCTGATGTTCGGGACGACGCTGACGACTTCCCTCGAAGACAGAACTTTGACAGGGGCAGCCTTGTGGCTCACCATCGCGAAACGTCCCCAAGCATTATGCATTGCAACGCCGACTGTGGGCTGTACAATTTCGGCCGTTAGAGTGGCGCCATCTGCTCCCACAGCTGTGACAAGCCTGAGGCTGGAAGTCGGCTTGAGACCACGTTCGAAACAGTATCACAGCTGCCTATGACGCTTGGGGCTGGAAGTCGCCACCCTGTTGTTCCCGCAAGCGTTGACGCAACGCCACGGCCTCGCGGGCATCTTGCTCCATCGCGACGCCGCTTTGTCCGATGGTCAGAGTCGACGAATGAGTTGCAGGCGCTGGCGTGGACACCACATTTAGGGCGTGTTGGGCTTCCTCCTGTTCTGTCGCTGTGACATTTTACGTTAGCCTTCCCGTCCAGCCCGTTCCTAGTGCGGATGTGCGTCACGCGTCTTTCCAGTAATGGCCGCCGGCTGCTTCGAGGTGGGCCCGGAACATGTCCTTCCAGGAAGGCCATAAGGTGCTCGAAGAGAACCATTCCAGCCGGTAGGATGCAGAGCCAAGGAGGGCGAACGTCTAGGTCAAAGCAGGACAGAGTTCGCACACAAAGGGCGCAATAAGCCTCGAGACGCCAGACCCGCCATGAAAAGAGGCGGAATTTACGGGAGGACACAGGTTCTTTCTGCCGAGGTGGGAAACGCGGCGTAGAATCATCCTTGTCGCCATTTGCTGTGTCGGTTGGCGGCAGCCGACAACCCATGCCCGGAAACTGGAGTGAGACGCGCTGGTTGCCAGCACTGCTCACGGCACGAAGCAGTGAGTACCGTACTCGCCAAAGCCCAGACTGCGAAAGACGGACGACGCGGCCGTTTATTCGCACAACACAACGAACACGAGTGCACACGTGATTGGCTACAATGCAATCACGTGTGCCATCACGCAACGTCATCTACTAGACCATTCACGAGTACGCGTACCTACGGGGCACTTGCAGCTTGCAGGTGACGACGGCGACACCACAACAATCTGCGTTCTCTAATGTGTGCCTAAATCAAAGTACATGGGTATTTTCTATTTCACCCCCTTCAAAATGCAACATTGGCTC
This sequence comes from Rhipicephalus microplus, assembly GCF_043290135.1. Lineage (NCBI taxonomy): Eukaryota > Metazoa > Arthropoda > Arachnida > Ixodida > Ixodidae > Rhipicephalus > Rhipicephalus microplus. The sequence goes on from NC_134703.1 coordinate 2,101,057, forward strand.
GGATAATGGTTTCTTGGTGACGAACCGGTGTCCGTAATAACTACTCGACAATGTTGTCAAATGTGTCTCTAGCAATCAGAATTGACGTGGGTTGTAAGCCAAGCATCTAGCATTTTGCTTGGAGGGAATCTTACCAATTTCGATGCCAATGCTTTTGTGCAGATTGATCTGGCCCGTCACCGTGCCATGGACGCCATGGTAGACGTGATGGACGTCCCAACAGAAAATGTCATGAATCCAGTTACACCCTTCGAATCATTGAACAGGTAGCGTCGATAGAAAGCGCTGTTTACGAGCAAAAAGAACAAATTACTTTCACATGCTGTTTCGAAAAAAAAAATAAAAACACCAATGATGCCACACGCAGTTACTATCGCATTGCAGATAAAAAAAGAAACTACTCTTTGTTACAGAAGTTCTAATAAGCATACGCAATTGGCCTGTTCATTAATGAACGATGGCCGTATCTTTACTGAACTACGGAAACTTACCAATTGTCAGAGGTTTTGCGAAGGAGAGGATATTAGGAACTTCCTAATGGTAGCGTAAACATATAACTTCGAAGCCAATTATCACTTTGCAACAATCTACTTGAATTACTCCAACTTTTCATGCAGTTAGGACTGCACACTCAACATCGAGAAGGTAGCATTCAAAGTTATCACACTTAATTTTCTTAAAACAAACACCGTTTGGTAGTATTTGACATTCATATTGGCTGTGAAGACAGTTTTTCTAGGCTATCCTGACCCATTCTTTCTTTTTCCTTTTTAGGATTTTGGCATACGTGTTCATCATGCTAATATGTAGTATTGGTAAGCTATGATTTCCTTTACAAACCTTTCTGAAATAAGAATAATAAGATAACTATTATTCTTTGTTGAAGGTGATTTGAAGATATTAAGCTTATCATTATAAAATCTCTTGGCATGGCTGTGATCAAGTGGCTGTGATCAAGTGAGGCATTCTCACCACGCAGACTTTGGTGAGAATTTACTTCGTTTGTGAAATAAACGAAAATAAAAAATATTGAGTAAAAGAAATAAACTCGTAACGTCCACCTTGCATCCACCTGAAAGTACTGTAAGACTAAAATCATCAAATGCGGCAATCTTACCATACACTTTAAACCCACGTGCTAAAAGCACGACGTGATTTCTGAGGCGCGCAGTAGCAGAGAGCACCGGTGAACTACAGTGACTTTCCGCCCGCCCGCCCATTCGTCTCTCTGCCCGCCCAAATCTGCGCAAGTGCACCCAAATCTGAGCACACGGGCCTATAACATTTCCGCCCCATCGGAGATGCAGCCGCTGCCACCGGGATGCGATCCCGCGACCTGCGGGTCAGAAGCCGAGTACCTTAGCCACTGGACCACCACGGCGGGACAGCCAGCCAGTTTGTATGGAGAGAGTGTCATTTTAGGGCTCGCGTTGAAATTCCCGCTGGCGATAACGTAAGCAATTTCCACATCAGTAAAAGGCGCTACTAATGCGGTAAAATTGTTAGTACTATACATTCTCCTTTAATATTGCTCTGACTCTGGACAGGACCGCAAGGAATGCATGAACCCACTTGCAAAAGAAACGTTTTCAACTGAAAAGCTCCTCAATTCTTTTTTCTCGATTGGCCATCTTAACTTTCATACGACAGCATTCTGAAATAGTGGAGGCTGAGATATTGTACATTGTTGCCTTTTGGTGCATAACCTGAAGAACACAGCAATCATCTTAGCTTAATAGTTTTTGCTCAGTTGACCCTCTGAACTTGCACATGATAACACTGTGAAACAGTGGTGGTTGAAGTATTGTGCATTGTTGTCTTTCCGTTAATAATCTGGATGACTTTAGTATTATCTTAGCAAATCTTTGCTCAGTTGCTCATCTGAAGTTGTACGTGATACGTTATGAAAGAAATGTTTAGTATATATAATCTTTGTCACGTTCTTTTTTTATTATTGCAGTGGTGACCACTGCCGCGGTGTGCTCCCTGCAATTCACACTTCGCAAGGTGGGCTTCAGAAACAACGGAGTCATGCCCGGAAGTCTGGCAGCGGCTTGGCAAGCTTCCAAGCGCGGCACTGTGCGAAGGCGCAGCCTCTTCTCCCTTCTGCAGAGATGGGGTGTTAAGGGAGTTGCATGGGAGCTTAAATTTTTTGTCGGCTACATGACCCTATTGTTCTTCTTCTTATCTTCTTTGGAACCTGCGGATCCGGTGGATTAACAGGGCCGAATTCACGTAACGTCGGAGATGCTGCTTCAAATACTTCCACCTATACGAACGCCATTCTCATTCACAGCCTTAAGTAAATATCATGAAGGCTCTCCGTAGCGGTATTTGCCTCTCATTTTCGTTTGCCACAGCGGGCGCCTCCTATATGTATACCTTCTGTGCTTTCGAGCGCTTCGCTTGCGCCAGTAATGCGTGTAACATCGAGTAAACCAATGTGGTACATTTCGCAATGTCTATCATGTCTCGCATACAACACCTCATTATCGTGCACCGACACCCGTGAATAACCGGCATCATTTATGATGGTTTTGGGACATTAAACCACACATATCAATCAATAACCGGCATCAGTAGGCTTTTATTTTACTCAAGGGCTTCTTTGTTTACTAGTCACACGAAAGAGTTTCATAAAGGACGTTGCGGTTTCACGAAATTATTTTCATCTGCCACTGAGGATATTTATCTGCGCATGCTCATGCAATATGCAAACCTATCTATCTGGCTCGCCTGTTGGTCTCGACGTGAATGATAACTCTCAAGGCGCTTAATTTCATATTATGGAAGGTAATTAACGGTTGGCCCCACCATGTGCTATCTAAATTCCATGAATGCGCACTCGTATACCAGCACAGGAATAAAAGAACGGGTCTGACTATTAGGGCATAACATATATATATATATATATATATATATATATATATATATATATATATATATATATATATATATATATATATATATATATATATATATATACATATTGTGACGACGCGATATTGGCGAGCACTCAAAGCGCCTCAAACAAATACGATTTATCGATCTCAGGAAACAGACTGCAACGACTTCGTCTTTTGCCCTCGGCCGCGCGTATGTGCCAGTGGTGAGGACAACGAAGCAGCGCGAGTGTCCTTGGCCGAGGGCAAAAGACGAAGAAGTCGTTGCAGTCTGTTTCCTGCGATCAATAAAACGTATTTGTTTGAGGCGCTTTGTGTGCTCGTCAAGCTCGCGTCGTCACACTGGTGGAGGTGCGGGGTACGTCTTCATGCTTGGCACCCCTTCGCGGACCCAACATTCAAGCCCGGAATCACTTCCACCCGTCGACACACCAGTCCACCGTTCCAGTCGCCATCTGCGAGGCCTAGCTCCCGAGCTCAATCCCTTTCCAGAAACTGCCAGCAATCGCTTGCCTCCTTCAACCACCATGGCCACTGCAGCTACATCGCACATGACACTTCAGAATCCCATGATTCCTGACTGCTTTCATGGTGAGACCTATGAAGATGCACAAGACTGGCTGGACCAGTTCTAACGCTGCGCGAAGTACAACCAGTGGGCCACCCCAGAAGACAAGCTCGCGAATGTGTACTTCTACCTGAAAGACAGCGCCCAGACGTGGTACATCAACAGGGAAAGAAGCATGGCTACGTGGAATGACTTCCGCAAACAGCTGATCGACATCTTTAGTAGTGTTGACAGAAAAGAGAATGCGCAACGTCTCTTGGAAGCTCGAATTCAAAAACCAAACGAGAGCGTCGCTATGTTCGCCGAGGACATGACCCGTCTTTTCGGCAGGGCGGATCCCGAGACGCCGGAAGACAGGAAGCTGCGGTATCTAATGCGAGGCGTGAAGGAGCAACTGTTTGCTGGGCTTGTGAGAAATCCGCCAACAACAGTAGCTGAGTTCACGAAAGAAGCCACAGCTATTGAACAGGCCCTGCAGCAACGGTACCACCAGCAGAACCCGGTCAACGTTCGAGCGAGTAGCCCTGTTACGACTGCGCGAGCCTCTGCGACAACGACAGGCCTCTGCGAGAAGTCATCCGGGAGATTTTGAGGGAGGAGCTTCGGCAGCTTGGTTTAATTCCAGCAACTGAACCGACGTCGGCATTGCAGCTTGGTTTAATTCCAGCAACTGAACCTACGCCGGCATTGTCTTTTGTCGCTGATGTTGTCCGGGATGAGGTCCGCCAGGCTCTCTCTTCATCTGGCTATAATGGTGTGCGACGACATTTTACTTATGCTGATGCAGTCCGACGCCCCGTCGTCGCGCCTTCAGCACAGCAGATTCCAATGACTGGACCACCACCAACCCTGCAAACACAGCCTCTGTCAGCACCGACCACTTTCGCAACCTCACCGATTCCTCCGACAAGACGAATGCCGTATAGCCAACATGCCCCACAACGTGGCGCCAAAACGTGGCCCAATAGTGAGTCTCCACTTACCTACTTGCGTCGGAAAACCAATTTGTGGCGTACCGCTGACCGTCGACCGGTATGCTTTCATTGTGGCGAAGCTGGGCACGTCTACAGGGTTTGCTGTTATCGCGACGCACAGTACTCGAGATTTCCTCGCTACCCTGATTACACTGCGTACGACGATCGACGCATGTACAACTACGCCCCTGTGAACACACCGCCGCAGAATCCAGTAATGCCCAGATCACGTTCTCCATCTCCAGCGCGGCCCAGTTCACCTAATCGTCGCAGTTTTGCCGACGTCACCAGGGGGCTAGTTTCCCCTAGCCCGCGACGGAGAAACTAGACGCAGCGACCTCGGGGGATGGAGTTGCCAATAATCGAAATTCCGATTAGCCCCCATTGCAGACAAATGACAGCTCGAAGCCATCGATACCTAAGGAAACAGACTGCAACGACTTCTTCGTCTTCGAATCCCGGCTGCGGCGGCTGCATTTCCGATGGAGGCGGAAATGTTGTAGGCCCGTGTGCTCAGATTTGGGTGCACGTTAAAGAACCCCAGGTGGTCTAAATTTCCGGAGCCCTCCACTACGGCGTCTCTCATAATCATATAGTGGTTTTGGGACGTTAAACCCCACATATCAATCAACTTCTTCGTCTTTTGCCCTCGGCCAAGGACACTCGCGCTCTTCGTTGTCCTCACCACTGGCACATACGCGCGGCATTACATATATATATATATATATATATATATATATATTGTGAGCATTATTTATGCGTCCCATCTTTTCATCTGTAAATACTCATCATCACCAGTCAAGTTTAGGTTGTGGGGCACATACTCGGGTCAATAAAAGGAGAGGCTCGAGTGTTCTCGACGCCATCTTACAATATATCTATATATATATATATATAGATATATATATTAGCAGGGGCGCATGCGTGAGTCGACCATCGATTATCTTCTATAAAGATAAAAAAGAAATGCCTTGGCTTTTACCTTTCCCGTAGCTTTATGACTTATAGGTTCACGTATCTCATGGGCTCGTGCAAATAAGGTTTTGTGCCATCTTTCTTTTTCCGCTGTTGTGCTCTTCTTCAGTTGTTAGTAGGCATTTGCGATGTGCTGACGTTCGTCTTGTGTTCGTGTATAAACGCCCTCTCTCTTCTAGAATGAACACGAGTTCAAGTAAATCGAAGTAATTCCGTTTTAATAACGTGTGCTTTTCCAGTAACGTATGACACGTCCAACGTAAGGATCTCAACTTCTCTAGTTATAGGTAGCCGCATACAACCAGGTACACCATGGTTGTGAGGCAGTCTTATCAATATTATTTTAAAAACGGTCAATAGAACACAAAACCTGCTATACAGTACTACGAATGAGTGTAATTTTGGGCTGCTGGGCAGAAAACTTTTGTAGTTTCTATTACGTGATTATTCGAAAAGAAAAGTAAACATGCAGATTTCAATCAATCAAACCGACTGCTGAGTAAGTATCTTTTATTCTATGGGTAAACTTGCATTAAAATCATTCACTCATCTCATACGCCTTTTAAAAGCGTAACAGCTAAACTCAAAGCCGGTATCATAGGCTCCATTTTCTTTAAAACTGAGAGAGTTTGAATTGTCGCACGACACAGATTTGCAAACAAAGGTTTTCGCAGTACCAATGCCACCTATCTTCCTCGGGAACTATTGTGATCTGCTGATTATTGTGAAGTTCATCACCACGTGGTGCTCGCTTTCCTAGGGTGACGCCAGTCAAAGTTTCTCTTTGCAACGTATTCCCCAATTCGCTGTTCACCACTATCTCAAAAAAGTGGTAAGCTGGGCTGATTGTTATGAATTCGTAATTATAAATGGCCCTAAACAGAGAGAGAGAGAGAGACCAAAAGGGGAAGAACTGCAAACGAACTATATCGTACTGTGTAGTTCTTCCCTTTTTGGTCTCTAGGACTTTTTTTTGCAATGCTTATTATTATGCACCACTACTTTATTTTGGGGAGGTACTTCAGCACCTAGAATACTTGAGTTGATACATAATTTTTGTTGTGGATGATAATAAATAATAATTGTATTTTTGTTGATTGTAGAATGTGCAAATGTCTTGATTTTTTCTGCAAGCATGGAAGGAAGAAGTTGACTATACGTTATATATAAGCATTCCAAAATTTTACTCTGTTCCTCTCTTACACAGCCGCTTAACGTGCGTCTTCTGTGATGATGATTGGTGTGTAAGAAAATCAGCCTCACTCAACTTGATCGTTGACGAGGGAGAGCAGAGCTCATTTAGTAAATATAACGAAGACGAAAAACAAAGCTGAATTGGATTATTGTACTCATTTCATCTTATAGACCATAAAGTAGAATCAAAACTATGTTGTACGTGCTACGATGCCAGAACTGCGAGAGCGTTTTGGTACAATGTCCTGGAGCATAATCTAGTGTTCTGTAGTATATGTGACCTACATTGCATTCAGCCGTGCTTCAATAGAAGCATTTGCTGAAGTTTCTAACAGAACCTCTCAGACCAAAATGAAAGAACACGTTTGAGGTATTTCATTCCACCCTCAAGGTAGAATGAAATAATAATAATAATAATAATAATAATAATAATAATAATAATAATAATAATAATAATAATGGTATCATCAGATGGTACCACTATTATTACCACAACTGGTACCACCACTATTAGATGGTACACCCACTATTATTCATTAGCCATGGCTTAACCATCAGACACGTTTTTTTCCTTCCTATGTCGGTACAAAACTGCGCGTGCATCCAACATTGGCACGCACTTACATTCTTGATAATGTAGAGAAAGGTTACAATGTGAGCTTTTGGTTAGCGATCTTTTGTGCTCCAATAATCAATAATTAATGCAATCTGTCCAACGTAAAAGTGGTCGCCGTTGAAAGAGACCTGATCAAGTACGCTTGTATGGCAATCAGTGAAATTATTCGTGAGTATTACGAAACAAATATCCGTCCGCTTATTTTTAACTCCCTCGTTCTTTCACTCCATTGTGGCACAGGTCTTACCTAGCTTAAAAACACCGCTAACGCCGTACCTGCTTGCTACTTTTTTTATCTTGTGAGATAGCAGTGAATGTATCGTATCCGTACAATAACTTTCCTCCAATTGCTTTCTGCAATTATTCTCGAACTTTACATAACGGACTTCTTTAAACGCTCAGCGACGGAGGCCACTGCATCGAGGGGCTAACCTTCATCTAAAGGACGCGTAAAATGTGTGCTATTTGACGCTTATTTTGTGCTTCCACGACTTCGTCAGGGCAGAATTTAGGGAATGCGGGGCTACACCGCTTCTTGCAACCTTCAATTGCATAGACGAGAGATTTAACAGCGGTTTTCATGATATTGGAGAATACTGCCAACAAGCGTGGTTCTTTTGAACCATTGGAAATGTGCCTACAAACTGCATTACACTAATCTAAGGAAATTTTAGTAAGGTTCAGCCCTCCTTCAATTAATTCAAAATTTTACCCACAGAAAATAACACGGTTTGAGTGGTCTTTTCCCCACAAGAAATGAAGTAATTGTCCATAAAAAATTACCTAAGCTGCCTTGCAAACATTTGTCAATCTGGCTATTGTATATAGATAACTAAGAACAGGAGCCTTAGAACCAATACATATTCCTGATTTCTGTGCATAAATGTCTGCCTTCCAACTTACCAATAACTTTAAATCCGCGGGAGAAAAACTAAAAAAAGCCCCTTTCAAAACGCCTCATTTCTCAGTGAAATCCGTCTCGTGCTCTTGTTCATAATACTGTCATTAGCACATACTAAGTCCTCATGCGTCAAAGTGCAGTGAAGGACTTCGAAATTCACTGTTAAAGATTCGCAGGATTGAAAGGCAATGAAGTAGTTCCTGAGAATTACAAATACTAAAAGGGTATGAAAAACTCAGAATGAGCAGTTTTACGAAAATAAAAAAAACAAAAACTTGCCTTTTTCTGAAACAATTGCTCAAAACCGAATCTCGTTTTGCGATTCAGTGTGATTTAACTTTTCTAACATTGCAAGGTAGTTATGTTTTAACAAAAGGTGGACAGCATGTTGCTGAACTACCGATGGCTTAAGTTTTACCGCACTAAAGTTCTTTATCTCGACTGTTATTGTTTTTTTTTAGAAAATACTGTCCAGCATACTTACGAAATACACCACCTTGTCTTAAAATATAGGCCTGAGTTTTTTCACCACACAATAATGAACCAAAGACCGAATAGTCGGAACATTTGAAATGCACATTAGATCCCTTGATGCTAGCAATGCAGTCTAAAATGCAGTGCGAGCGCTCTTCTTCATATGTCTAGCAATAGCACGAGGCAAACTTAACACGTCAATTGATTTGTGATTCCATTTAAAATAGTATTTTGGGCCTAAGGCTAGCTTTTCAACGGAGCATTTTGGCCGTGTTGTAAGTCCTACTGTAGTTTTTTTTAGCGCATAAAAAGTAAGTTCTACTGTAGTTTTTTTAGCACACAAAAAACATGGACAGATAAAGACGGGACAGATGTTATGCCCTGTACTCATTTGTTCCTGTCATTTTGTGCGCTAGAAAACTACTCGATAAGCCTAGCGTTTCGCAGTTGCTATCATGTACAACTACTCCTAGGACCAGGACATTATTTCGCGCAGAAACAGTAAAAAATCTAATTCTTACATCGTTGAAGTTCTCAAGGTTTTGCCCTCAGTAAGAATTCCGCATATTGGTTAGCAATTCCCATCCAGCCAGCGTTCAGCTCTTTCTGGCTGTCATCGTCACACGCAGTACAGCAACGGACCTTGCTGCATTTCTAATAAAATCTTACTTGACGAAGGAATTCCGCGGACAGTATGGCACAAGTCCTCTAGGCATGCCTCGTTGATGGTGGCAGAAGGCTGCACAAAAGTTGAACTTCAGCCGGGCAAACTGTATTCTTAGAAAACCAGGAACTATTCCAAGCGCGAAATAAACACACAGCACTTGAAGAAGGCAAAGAAACAGGGTTGTGCTGATGAGTAGCAAAAGGGGGCTGACAGTACCAAAATTAAACCTTAGAACAACAGAAAAGAAAACAGAGCTAGTTGGTACGTATTCATTATGAAAAGACTGGGCGTGCTAAGATGGGCAAGGGTTAAGCGAAGACACCACGTAACAACTGAAGGGGTCCAAAACGGCGGCAAAGAAAGAAGACACGAGGACTTATCTGTGCATTCTCATGCAACACTCGAACCTATCTATCTTGCCCAAGTCGGGGTCAACATGAAAGATAACTGTTAAGGTATTTGATTTCACCTTCGTACCAGTTAATTTACGCTTGGCTCACGCATGTGCTATCACAAATAAGTATATATACCATGCCTCAATCGTCAGACCCGTTTCTTCAGTGCTATGCCGGTACAAAGCTGCGCATTTATAGAACATTGACTGGCACTTACTCTCGACAATGTAAAAAAAAAGATCAAAAGTGAGCCTCCGGATAGCGATATCTTGTGTGCCAATGATCTCTGGTTCATGCATCCCCTGTGTGCAATTTAGAAGCAGCTGAAAGAGACCTTATGAACTACATATTTATGGCAACTAGGGAATTTATTGGTGTGCGTTACGGAACAAGTATTCATCCGCTACGTGCATTTTACTCAGTCATTCCTACTCTGCCCTGCTGCACAAATCTTACATACCTTATTGGCAGCCGTAAAAACAACGTTAACGCCATATTTATTCCGACTTTCTTTAGCCTCTGAGACACACAATAGGGAGGTTTAGAATACCGTTTGCAAGCGCTGCGGGGGTTGAGGGCGTAGCGGGCGCCATATGAGCTTTAGAATAGCGTTTGCCCTGCTGCAATCCGCAACGCACGATCGCAGCGACATCGCAGCCTCGAAACCAGCGCTTGCGGGCCACATGCGAGCCGCCATCAGCGCACGCAAGTTCGGATTTTTTGCGTGCGGTCCGCGAAAGCGAACGCCGACTCGCGTTACGACGCATGCGCAGTGGCAGCGACCGCACTGCAAGGGCTCGCGGTGCGCCATTATAAAACTCCCTAAAAGACTGTACGGTGCTCCTACAATACGTCTCTTATTATTGCTTTCGGCAAGGATGCTCGGACTTGATATTACGAATTTCTTTAAAACGCTCAGTGCCAGGGGCCGTGGATCAAGAGGATAAGCTATAAGTGCTAGTAGATATTTGTGGTGTCTTAACTACCTTCTTGTATCCGTGTTTCTCGTGCCTGTTTTTTGTTAGTGTTTTTCTATAATGTATACGCACCATTGAGCTCAGCTTTCTGTTGTTCTAGGATTGAGAACATTCGTGCTTTTTTATTGTATTACTGACAAGTTTTCCCTTTGAGGCTATTAGCTAATATCACCGAATTCTCAGGACTGTATTCATAGAATTGGCGTAAAATAAAGAAATTAAACTGTTGCCGCTAACCAATATAAAAGACGTATTGGAGAAACCGGCTGAGCAACAGAAAACCTTACAACAGAAAAGTTTCGTCAACTCGGCTCCAGCATTCCATCCGTAGTGGGTTTGCCCCGTATCCAGATGAAATCGCCATCGTAATTATCATAGTCGCGTGGCTGGTGAGGCTGTCAGCCCACAGCTACCGCGTAGCGCATAAGACTGCAGTGCCTATAGCGGTGAGTTCATTTGCGTTGGTCTCACGCAGCCCTGCTATTCCGCAACATATTGCCACTCATGTCAAACGTCATCGTCTTGGCGAACCACAGCAACTGCTAAATAATATTTGTATTTCATCTAGCCTCTTCAAGGGACACAATTTCGGGGGGGGGGGGGGTCACACCGGATACCATTAACGCTTCTATAAATCCTTCACCTCCATACCTCCACTATCTAGAGTTCCTAAAACGGGTGCTTACATCAATTCTAGTGAGATGGCTTTAAGTTTCATAGGTAATACAATAAAAAGAAAATTGCCTGTTACATGAAGACACCTTATGCTACAGTTTTAAGGAATGTGTCACGCTAAGAGGTTTCAAGTTCTTAGGCTTATAACTCTGTTCAAAGAGTTCAATCATAACACTAATTCTTGTGATAACCATCATTGCATCGCAATACGCTTAGAACTATCAAATTGTGTCCAAGCTTCAGCTTGGGGACAACTTGCGATTGCGTGTCGTGGATTACATTTGGTGGAAAAAGGCTGACATGCGTGGACGCGTACAATACTGCTGGCCAAAGATTAACTTCAATGTACACGTAATATTAGGAGTAAGTTCTCTTCTCTTGTGTTCACCTTCACAATGCTATATTTAATTTAGGTACTGCAACAATGGTGTTAGTATAGGGTTTACCTTGTCTATAGTGTACGTCACAATTTGTGAAATACAGCCGTGAAATTTCAAGGCAACCAAGCATTTCTACTTTTGCCGGTGATGATAATGCGGCCTCGATAATCCTTATTAAGTTAAGTACTTTTCAATAGCTTGTGTATAGCGCTACTTCATAAAAGATGCTGATAGACCAAACTGCTCTTGTATTACACACTTCGCATCTTTAGTGCGCCCTTCTTGATAATACAAGGAGATTCTAGCAAATTCTAGGTACAAATTTATTCAGCCTCCGTCTATTCTAAGGGCGCCAGGCCGTTCTTAATGAACCCCTGTCAACGAAGCCCTCGTGTTGCCCACTGGAGCACACTTGTGGGTCGTGACTAGAGTTTCTGAGACGCGCCTGAAGGGTAAGTATTCAGAAAGTCAAATTATTTGACACTGCAAATTCGAAGTGATTGCGTATGAACCACTGGGAAGAAAATTGCCACAGATACATTCCAAAGACAGACGCCGGCTGCCAGCCTGCGCCGCCGGTAAAGGCGAGAACATTAAAAGTTTGCCGAACAGGTTTCTAAATATTAGTTGCCAATTTAGCACTGTGTGGGTATTTCTTCCCAGTGTCTTTTTGCGCTGGTAAGTCTGTTTTAAACATGAACGAACTTCCCAAAGACGCAGTTTTAGCCTGTCACTGGTGTCCCACAGCCTACGGCATCAAGAACAACAACAAAACTAGATAGCATGACGAGCGTTAGAATTAAGGATGAAATGCGAACATCGAAGAATATTGTTTGAAACGAAATGACAGCTCTACTCAAGGGAAGATAGAGGTTTATCAAAAAAAAGTTCGGTACTTTGGCCGTTATCAAATAATACGAAACAACCATTAAGCTCTCGACTGATGCCGAAATTAATGGGAAACGATGTTGGAAATATTTCAGTAACTAAAAAAAGTGCTTCGAAAGAACCAAGCCTTTATGACTAAGAGGAAGATCGTTAGAGTAATTCACATTCAGAGCAAAAGCCTTTGGCTGCATGAACGGTACGACGTGTAATGCTAAGAAATTTATGACAACTCAAAAAACAATAGAGTGACAGCTTTCAATGGTCGTTAATGGTGAAAAAAGTGGCGGTGCACTCATTATTTATAGGAAATCTACAACTGTCCGATTTTTTCTTGTATTTTTCGTCACTAGTCACTCATTTCTTTTGCAAGACCAAGCGGCAATGCCACCCAATATTTAGCCCATCTCCCATAGTGGGCTTTGCACCACATCAGGACGCAATCATCCACATAATTATCATAGTTGCGTGGCTAGTGGGGCAGTAAGCACGCGGCTACCGCGTAGCGCGCCAAGATTGCGGCACCTAGAACCGCAAGTTTCTTTATTGCGTTGCATATTCCCGTCTATGTGTCACTCAATTACGAACACGAGCCACAACAAGAGCCAATTGATTGGTTTGCTCCGTTTGACTTCCAAAAATGACCCAGAATACAGAAGAGGGGGGCGGGCTTCAGATAATTTTTTTCAGGGGCTTCCCAACGTGCACTTACACTGCTCCGAATCAGATTGGTGTAACTTTCCGAGATAGTAAATGAAGGAACGAAAAAAAAACGTAACCTGTTACATATAAGCCCGCTTGAGTTGGGAGGGGTGGCGGCTGCATTTCCGATGGAGGCGGAAATGTCGTAGGCCCGTGTACTCAGATTTGGGTGCACGTTAAAGAACCCCAGGTGGTCTAAATTTCCGGAGCCCTCCACTATGGCGTCTCTCATAATCTTATGGTGGTTTTGGGACGTTAAACCCCGGAAATCAATCAATCAATTGAGTTGAAAGAGATCTGTCGCACTGAAGCGGCTCAGTTTAATACCCTTATAGCTCATTTAAAAAGGTGGACTCGGTTAAATATTTAAGACCGCGAAACTAATTTTATCGAAACTAAAACCATCTGTGCTGTGAGACTGGCCTAGTAAGAAGCTATCATCACGTAAGTGAATCCTATAACTACCGAAAATAACCAAATAAGAGATCAGAATCGTCCCGGTTTCGCTGTTAGAAAGTCATACACGTTTTCGTGCAAGAGTCGTCATATTTTTATAAATCAAAAATAACTCCGTAATACTTCCTCTAGAGCTGAGTAAAGAAGCGTTTCGAATCAGAAGAGCCGAATCCATCCGAAGCTTTTCAAAAGCCTGTACATCCCATCATTCAAATGGTGGTTCAATCGACACCCAATGAGTACCGCATTGACAATAGTGCCGTATTATGCCCCCTAGGTATTATGGTATAGAATTCTATGGTTTGACATGTGTAACACCCGTAACAGCGGGTAGAACAAAGAAAATTATTTTGAAACCTTTATAAAGCAGCGCATAACACTCATAAGGACCGCAAGCACTGATATCCGAGAAATATATCAGTATCAATAAATTTTCGTTGGGCTCACATGTTTCTTTCTTCGCTAATCGCACTAGACAACGTGGCGTAAAGAACGCTCCTGTACCACAGAAGCATCTTCATCTACCATTGAACTGGTTTGTGTGTCATTTATGACAGTACCTCTCTTCTACCGATATCAATACTTGAGGAGTAGTGCAGGGTTCGCGATAAAACGCCCGCCTTAAATACTTAGTTATTACTTTGAGCAAACGTAGTACAGAGATTAGTTCACCGAATAGTAATAGAAAGCAATGTGTTGTGATGATCACTCCAGTAAACTTGCAATACCGGCAATTCGCTCACTGAAAGATGAACCGATTAAAAAAGCTTGTTTCACATAGGTGGAATGTGGAATTAGGCCAGTGGGCCAGCTCTTGAGGTCTTCGCGACGTTTCACGTACAGCAAGTAGGATATCTAACTGGCCTAAATTCAAGCCCATGTTTGTATTCGTAAGACCTGAGAAAAACAGTTTTCTCTCCATCCTGGTCGAACAAAACGTGCAAATGTGCAACCGGAAAAGCGCTTCGCTCAGTAGAAGCAGCAAGTACTTCCATTTTAACAACGTGTGCCTTCTGAAGCAACTTAGGGCACGACCAACGTAAGGATCTCTCTAGGTCTCTAGTAATACCTCGCCGTATTAAGTACACCATTGCTGCGAGGCAGTCACATTAAAATTAAGTACTATCAATAGGACTCAGAACTTGCTGCAGCACTACAAAAGAGTGTTGTTTTTTACCGTCAGGCTTAAAACGTTTGTATTTTATATCACGAGGATACTTAATATAGAGAAAGCAACGTGCACATTACAAGGCATTCAAACTGACTGCCGAGTAAGTATCTTTATTTAAGAGTAAAATCATGTTACAATAATTCACTCAAGGCGTACGCAAAAGATAAACTCAAAGCAGGTATTATAGGCTACATTCGTTTTAAGTGAGAGTGTTTGAATTGTCACAAAACGCAGATTTGGAAAGAAACGTTTTTGCAGTACAGATGCCGCCCATATTTTTTGGGAACTACTATGATCTGCTGATTGTGAAGCTCATCACCATGTGGCGCTAGCTTCTCACGAAAACCAAGAGTGGCGCCAGTCGAAGCTTCTCTTCACAACGTAGTTATTTCCCATTTCACTGTTCCCCACTGCCTCAAAAGAATAGTAAGCTGAGGTGGTTGGTATGCAAGCATAATAATAAATGGCGCGAAAAAAAGATAGAGAGGAGCAAAAGGAAGAAGAACTGCTCAGGAAATGCATCGTCCTGCGTAGTTCTTCCCGTTTTTTGCCTCTTGGGGTTTTTTTATTTTTTTGCAGTGTTTACTATTACGCACCACTACTTTATTTCGGAAAGGTACATCAGGACCATCGATACTTAAGTTGATGAATACATATTCTTGTGGTCGACATCACATAATAAATGTGTTTTTATTGATTTTAGACTGTGCAAATCTCCTCCTGGTTTTTCCCGCAAGCATGGAAGGAAGACGTTGACAGACAACGATACATTTGTTATTTTCAACGTATTACTCTACTTCCTTTTTTACACGGGCGCTAAACATGAGCTTTCCGTGAGGGGAAATGGTGTGCAAAGAAATCAGCCTAACTGAATGTGATCGTTTAAGAGGGGGAGCAGAGCTCATTTAATAAATATAAGGAAGGCCGAATACAAAGCTGAAGCTCATTACATATATTTTTTTCATTTTGTACACCATAATGTTGAAATAAAACTGTTTTGTACGTGTTACGATACCAGAACTGCGAGAGCGTTTTCCTGCAGGGTGCTGTACTTTAATTTAGTACACTGTGGTACATGTGAACTGGATTTTATTCAGTCGTTCAGTTCAGAATTTTTTTCTGGAAAACAAGGTTTGTTCTATAGCCAAGTCGGAATGAAATGACTATGTGTATATGTGTAAACAGAAGTGCGTTTCACTGAATGCAAGCAAGAAGTACTTTCGTATTAACAACGTCCACTTAACTTGGATGACCAAGAAAAGATATTCAGGTCTCTATAGTGATAACTGTCCGCATCAGGCACATTTTCGTGAAAATATATTACGTACGTTCAATAAGAAACAAAATCTGCCACTGCAATAGCAGAGACTTGTCTGGAGGTGTCGTGCTGAAAGCTTTTGTAGTTTCTCTCACATGGAGAGAAAAAAATTAAAAGCGTGCAGGCTACACGACAGTCGAACCAAATTTAAATTTGGCGCGTTTCATTCTAACGATGAAATTGTAATAGGTATAACTCCCTCAGATCGTATGTATTTTTAAAAGGGAAGCAGCTAAACTGGAAGCAGATACCACAGGCTCTATATTTTTTTATGTGAGAGTGGGCGAAAAGCAGCACGATTCAGATTGCCGGTCGAATGTTCTTTAAGCACACCTGCCACCTATACTTCTCAGGCACCACTGCAATCTGCTGAATGTGAAGCTCACCACGGCATGGCGCCAGCTTCCAATGAAAGCCAGAGGTGGCGCCAGTCATGAAGTTTCCTGTGCAAAATTAGTAACGCGACAGCGTCAGAAAGGGCGTGAAAGGTTCAAATGAAATTAGTACAGACAATTCATAAAGCCTACTTTCTCTCGCAATAGCCCGGTCATCAGTGCCACCCACTTGGGGTAAACAACAACAACAACAAACAAAGATACATTGGCCAGTGTCAGAAGAGTACCGCACGAACGTCGAAATATATTGTTTGCCACGAAGTAACAGCTACACATGCACACGCAGTTTTACTAAACAAGTATAGCGGGCGTAGGCTAGGTAAATGTGTCTTAACCAATTATGGCGAAATTGCCATCAAGGTCTTGCTTTTTAAAGATATTTATCATAAACATTATCGTAAATATTGGGCTGCATAAAAAGCAAACTTTCAGCACCAAAAAGTAGAAAAAAAAGAAAACGCAACGCCTTTATGGTACTGAAAAAACGGGTATGCTGAAACTGTACTAGTATTTCAGATTCATCGTCGAATCTACGTGCATTTGTATATGGTGCAATGCTTAAGAAGAAGTTTTGAGAACTAAGAAAGTAAGAGAAAATTAGAGCTTCCAGTCGCTCTTGATCGTGAACAAAGTGGTGGGGTCATTCATTATTTGAAACAGATTTAGAGCCTTCTTCTGTTTTTGAAGCACTCACTGATTTCCCTGGTAAATCACAACCGTAATGTCGGCCTAATTTTCGGTTTACCACCCGTAGTGGGTTTGCGCCATATCTAGATGCGATCATCATCATAACTTTTTATAGCCGCGTGGCTGGTGTGAGGATCAGCACGCGGCCACCACATACCACGGCCAGACTGCGGCGGCCATACCGGTGAGCTTATCTGTATTTCTTTCACACGGTCCTGTTATTGCGCGGCATAATCCCATTCATGCGTAACTTGATCGTCACTGTGGAAGTCAGCAGCTTCTACTTAAGTGATCACATCTAGGGGTCTTAGAGTAGCGTTTTGAGGAATGCATCGCGCGAAAGTGTCCATATTTCACAGGCTTGCAACTACGTTAAAATAGTTCAACCACAGCACCAATTCGGGCCGCTGAGTTTTCCTGAGCGAACGCAGCGTCAGAACGCAAAGCCTTGCAGATAGAAATAGCATTAATCAGACGGGGTCTGTCAAAATGGAACTCGATGCAGGCGTTTTCCTCCCTTCATGGGTAAGCAGACTGTGGCCGGGTGGGGTACACGTGCGCGCCTGTATTCTGCATGTCCCTAACGGCCAATGTCAACAAATTCGAGATAAGGTAGTGTGATAAACACTGCTCCCTCTAATCGGTGTACGGTGCCTTGCGCTTTTACTTGAAACTACCAAATTTCGTACAAACTACAGCCTGTGGACAGCTTCAGAGTGAGTGACACAAGATGTACTATAATATATTCTATAGGCACTATAGACCTTTTCATGAACGCCTTCATGGGCGCCACCATAGTCCTCTTTCGGCTGCGCAAATTGACGGGGCCCCTCAGAAATGCACTGACAAGGTTTGGTACTCCTGCCTTGGTACTCCTGCCTCCTTAGCCTTGGTACTCCTGCGCGCAGCCCATCATGGCGGTGTTTTTTTTTCCTCCTGTGAAAAGTTGTATAGGATGTACTATTTGGTGCAAGACGACTGAAATCCGTGAACGCGTACAATACTGCTGGCCAAACGACCGTATGTATTCAAGGTCGACGCACTGTTACAAATAAGCCATCTTGTATTCTCTTCACGTTCTTTGGGTTAAATTTTAATTAAATATTCCAACTAAAGCATTATATCAAGGTTCATTTAAAAACAACGTATTTCGTGCTAAAATTTGGTCATTACGGCCGTGACCCTTACCACTTTATTCAAAAACGCTTTTTGACTTCAACTTGAGTTGACATGCCACCGCCTTCAATGTAGTACGAGCCTTGAGGTGGTGGTAAGTCAAGTCGAGTTAAGTTTCACAGACATTAATGACGGTACCCAAGTTGTTCTACATTTGCCGGTTATACAACTACACACTCCATATCTTCTACTACCCACTACTTTTCAGCGTATACTGCTGTTACTTGATGTTTGCTGACCCAACTCAATCACGCGTTCTTAGAGCGTGATCAGCATGACGCAAGGAACTTCTAACAAACTCTATATATTAGCTCAGCCGTCTGTCGACTCCAAGGGTGCCAGGCAGTACTCGAAGAACACGCCGTCTACGAAGCCCTTGTGCGGCCCACTGGAGCGCGCTTGTGGGTCGTGACTGGAGTATCTGAGTCGCACCTGAGGGGTACGTATTCAGAACTTCCAAGTATTTGACTGTATAAATTGAAAGTTACTGCGCATGAATTATTAGTAAAAAATTGCCTTATATTTCGTGTATGGATGAAACTGGTATAGATTGGACGAAATACAGTGGCTTTTGATTGAGTCCAAGTGGAAAGCACTGCAACAGCTTGTACATTACGAAGACAAGTAGGTAGAATGTAGTATCTAGAGCACGTTGGAAGGCGCGGGGGTTGAGTCCCGTCCAATGAGAAATGTGAGTGTCAGCCACGAAGTCTTACTTTAAGGGTGGTAATAATCAAAAGTAACAAAGAAAAAACAAGAAATGAGCCCCTAAGCTTTCCCCCTCTTACCTTCATTAAGGAAGTAAGATTCAGAAAGGAAGTAAGTAAGTACGTTCGGACGTAAGATTTACGTCCGAACGTAGCCGCACAGTGCACCCTAGCTGCGAGCCCGTGGCTGTCGGAAGTAAACCAGTTTCGCGGATATTTATTTCAGTGTCTGAAGGTTTGAGCGATATTTGCACCGCAGCTTCTATAAAGAAAGTGCTATATTTGGGATTGTGAAATTGTTCAATATGTTTGGGCGCCTATGCTTTCGCGCAGGTCAATGAGGTCTTCATATTAAAATCTAAGCAACGAAGAAGACAAGATTCCTGGGAGGCTGAGAAGACAATGGACGTCCCAGTAGAAAACGTCGTGAACATGGTGCCCGAAGGTTCAACTGCGCCCACGACTAAGGTCGACAGGTACCAACCCTCAATGGATATGCGGCGACGATAAAGCGAGAATGATTACTACCAAATACTAGAAAAACTTTAAAAATAACAGATGAAATGCTTTGTAAAATCATAAAATGAATAAGCAATACATCTATATTAAACCACTTTTCTCATAATCTCAGTTATTCTCGACGTCGTTCACATACATTGTTGAGTTGTGAATAAATAACAATGTCCGTAAAAGCATTACCTATTGCATGTATTCAATATAAAAGATAAAAAACCATTCCCATTGTTTTACTTTTCAGTATCGAGGTACAAAAAAACATCGCACTAGGAGCTTCAGTGGGTAAGCTATCATTTGTTTTATCCTACTCTTTCATAACCGACTCGGTAGCTTAGTGCTCAATCACATACACGCAAAATACCAAGCTTGTTGTTGCAAAATATAGGCGTGAAAAGTGCAACCAAATGAGGCACGATGCACGTTTTCTTTCCTGATCTGCAGTGTTGACGGCCGCAGTTGTGTGCTCCATGGACTTCATCCTTGACAAAGTGGGCTTCGGCAAAGAAGGGGTCAAGCCTGGAAGTCTGGCAGCCACATGGCAAGCGTCAATGCACGGCAATGTCCCAAGGTGGAGCAAATTCGCCCTTCTGCAGAGATGGGGAGTCAAAGGGATTCCAGGGAGGTTTAAATTTTCGGTCGGCTACGTCATCTTCTTCTTCACCTTCTTGTTGTTAGCGCCTCACAGTCTCTTGGAAGAGCCAAGATAAATTTATACGGCAGTGAGCGGAATCAAGTTTTTTCCTAAGTGCTTCTTCTTACGATACCTCAGTAAAGGAAATAGCAAAGACGTTTTAAAGCATCACTTGTCTTTTGCTCTTTTGCTGCAGCTGCAGCAAAGTACATACGTGTTCAAGCGTCTGTGATGCGTGAATAATACGTGGAACAGCGGGTAAGCCCAGTGTGTGCATTTTCGCCGTTTCTAGTGCATATGGCTTATAGTAAATGCGTAATGTTTGTAAGCACTGACATCCAAGACGAAGCCAACATCAAAAGATTTTCTGTAACGCTCACATGTTTCTTCGCTAGTGCACAAAGCAGCATTGCGCACAAGACGCTCCTGTGGATGCGGAATATCTTCTTCCAGTGAACAAATTGACACATTGACTTTGGCAACCACTTGCCCTTAGCGATATTAACACATAACGAGTAGGAGAAGATTAGTGATGAAACATTCTGTTAAATGCCCCGCCGCGGTGGTCTAGTGGCTAAGGTACTCGGCTGCTGACCCGCAGGTCGCGGGTTCGAATCCCGGCAGCGGCGGCTGCATTTCCGATGGAGGCGAAAATGTTGTAGGCCCGTGTGCTCAGATTTGGGTGCACGTTAAAGAACCCCAGGTGGTCGAAATTTATGGAGCCCTCCACTACGCTGTCTCTTATAATCAAATGGTGGTTTTGGGACGTTAAACCCCACATATCAGTCAATTATCAATGAGTTCTGTTAAATGTTCTTAAATGTTGCTTCTGTAGAGGACAAAACATCATAAATATACAAGGGTGGTTTAGTTGTATGTGACGCACAACACGTGGTTGTGCAGATCACTCCGGAAACCAATCGTATCTGCGGATGAAGTGCGACAAGAAACAAACCGATAATGATACTGAAACTCGTCTTACTTTGACATAAATTTGCAGCAGTTGCAACAAAGCTGAAGTATTGTTGGTTGTGAGCATGTCATAATTACGGTTCATTAAATTTAATTTCTGTACAAGTTTGCATTCCTAAGATAAAGGTAATGAAGTGTTCCTTGAGAAACGTGGATTGGCCTGTGCCTGGCCGACGGACACTTGCATAAGTGTGACCGTAAACTATTTTTTTTATATAGGCAAGTGGCGCTTTCATCACGACAACGCGTGCTTTCTGCCAATAACTTAGCGAATTAATAACCTATACAGTGCAAACTATAGCCCGATGAGGCGCGCTATGGTCGAGCTGAAAGTGCATCAGAAACATTTTGGGCATTGTGAACGTGACAGACGATATGCTCGAACTCACAGCTCAAAAGTGCTTTTCACAAGACCGATCAACTCCTTATCCTAAGCGTATACCAATTCAAGGAGAACAAGTGCAATATTTTTAATAATTTTTTGATGCCTTATGCATATATATATGAACCAACTAAACTGAAGTCAGCCATTACAGGCTCCATCGGTCACAACATAGCGCTATAATGCACACTACATGAATTTCCTCTCAAAGTTTGCAAATCGTAGTACGACACAGTAATCCAAGCGATGTCCTTGCAGTAAGCCTGCCACCTATATTCTTTGACAACTACTGCAAACCTTCGATTCTCAATTTCGCCAACACGTGGCGTTTGCTTTGCGCGGATGCTGTAGTTGGCGCCAGACACAAAGTTTGTCCTCGTAACATTTCTATTTCCTATCAGAAGGAAACTAATTTTTTGACATCAAAATGATATGTGTATTTGTGCTGTTAATACGCAGCGTACACAGTATACATTCAAGGTTTTGATACTACCATGAACGAAAACGTTTGACTTTAACAGATTTTACGTGTTATCTATGCAGCCTGTGTCTTTACTTGATGACACTGCCCCCTAATAACCTCTTGCCTTAAACAGAACAGAATGGGATGAAGCAAGAAAACCTAATTGAAGACCAGAGCTCATCTGATTTTAGCACTTTTGATTGTAAGGTTATCACATATTAAACGAAAGGTCATCTACCTGCGAAGATACGTGTGATTCTCTGAAAGTAAAACGATGTGCTCTATTTTATATACAATTGCGACCCAATAACCTTTCAGGACCACTCATGTCAGGGACTAATGTGAGGTTCGCACTTTAAGGGGAGTCTCCTGGGGGCTTCCCAAAACTCTTGCGTCGAGAATCAGTCTTGCTCTTAAAATTGCATATGCTACTGTAAGAGAGTATACATTATGCAGATAGATTTTCAGCAAAACCATCGTTACTGGCAAACAAAGAAAAAAAGTTCACAAAAATATTTATGAAAAAGAAAAGAAGTTCACAAAAATATTTATGAAAAAGAAAAGATGTTGCAGTACCAACAGTAATAAAGAAGATATATTTCGAACAAAGCTCGCAATATCCTGAAAAACAAATATCTGGCATTGCTGAGTAATGTTGCTCCTCACATGTGCTATAGACCCGCACCCACATAAATGCCAACAGCGAGTCAACAAAAGCTGCTTTACATGTTGTTGTAATACGTTTATATTTTTTCTCACCTCTACAGGGGCTTTTTTCTCTGTACAAAAGTTACCGACGGTTCTTATTTTCATGCAGTGAGAAACGCAGTTGGTAGGTGGAATCAAAGCAATCGTTAATTTCTGTCAAACCTTAAGGATGAATAAAAAATGGCTGCGTGATGTTCCTATTGTAATCTTCTCTGAAATAGTTTTGTTCAATTTGCTTTTAACGCAAGTCACATGTAGAAAGAAAATTACAAATAAAACATTGTACAATTTCCTCTATGAAAAATTATTCAGTTAAAACAAGGCCACATTTATTAAAGCTATTATTATTGTTTGAAAGGGGCAATGGCAATATCGTAGATACTTTTTATTTTGATATTATGTAGTACTCCTTCGGCCGGTGAGTTATTTGGTAGAGTCTTTCAGAAGAGGCAATATTTTACGCATCACATCGAAGCTTCGTGATGTGCCATGCAGCTCTGTCGACGTAGTGGCTTCTATTTCAAGAGCTGCTTGGCTGATTTGCCGGCCTTCAAAACCATAATTTTGTTGTCATACAGTGTTCAAACCATACTCAACATTGTGTGACATGTTGTTAATGTCCAAGTCCATTTATTAAAGAAAGGAAAATAAAAAAAAACTTCAGAAAGTGATTGATCCACCCATCGCCATCTTGACATTTTACGCTTTCAAGCTCAGAGTCTCTGTGCGTGAATACCAAAACATGGTTAAGAGGGATAGCAAGGGGTTTCGTATTAGTTTTTGCCAGCTGTAGTTCGTCGTGCTTATCAATCGTAGCACGTGTGTTTCTTACCGCATTCTGCCTCTTTAAAATTAGTCTAATTTTACCAAGAATTGGGTCCACGTCCACGAGCCTGAATGCAATGCCATAGCTGCCTAATTAGGCGCGAGGGTGTGCTGTAGCTCACCGTTAGTGATGCCTAAATATCCATCCATGCAATGCTTTTGGAAAACCACTCGCTGGTGAAATTTTGGCGATGGAAGGAGCGTAAACTTCCTTCACCATGTGTACCTTTTTATCCCTTTCAAACTGACCTGTATATTCTTTGTCGAGCAATACTTAGGGATATTTGCATAAAACTCACCGCCTCCGTAGGCTAGTATATTTATCGGTTCGTTTAGTACAGTGCAGAGAGTGAAAGAATAGCGCGTAACTTCTGCGGCTTCCATCACCTGATATCACGTCTGGTTAGGTTCTTCGCCACCAAAGATATGCAAATTCGAAACTTTGCGGGAAAAGGCGGGAAAGCAGAACTTTACTTCCCAGTTAAGGTCCGCGTATGCAGAAGGGCAAGCGTGAATACGTACTGCCGCGCGCGAGTCACAGTACCACTCCTTTCAGTTTATTTTAAACAAGGGATCTTACCACAAAAGGTGTAGTTGTAGTAATGATACCAACAATAACAGTAGCTGTAAAAGAAGAACGCTACAAAATAACAAAAATTGGCGATATCTAAATGCTACTATACGAGCCAATAGAATGCAGGGGCGAGAGCTGCAAAAAACTTTAGCTTTCGAGATAGATTTGCGATTTGCCCAAGCTGGAAAAATAAACGATAAGTCAATAATAATCCTAACTACCGACGAATATAGCGAAATAAATTAAAAAATTGATAGTTACTGAACTGCCACGGTCCGGTACTTAGCTGTTTGTCTCACTCCAGGTGTTTACATTCACGTCATTATACTCGGAGATGGATGAATAAGCACGTCACACACTCGACAGAGCATTGGGCGTAAAGGGTGTTGCACTCAGGCTGGTATTAGAGCAGGACATCGAGCCAAGCAAAACAGCTGTGGCGTAATATATTACACAAAAAACTGGTTCATACGAAAAATCGCAGCTTATCCACGTAATGAATGATGATGAGTGGGTGAAGCTACGGATGTACATTGGTAAACCGTGAATCCTCCGTAAATCTTGCCCAGTCGATCATCATGTAAAGATGGCGAGCACGCGCTGCAACCATTTCCCGAACCTTCCGCTTCGCCGCATTGTCTTCGTAGGTCATACTCGAAGCACACAGACCGCCGGCGAACAGGAGGCGCGCCAAGAGCGAATGTATTTTAACGCAAAAGTGAACACGGTCTTCTATTAGACGAGAGCATACATTGGAGTGGAGTGAGTGCCGCATTACCATTTAGTGAGCAATTCGAGTACTGACGGTGCGAGCGCTGCAGCGCCATTACCATCTAGTGAGTGCTCCGAGAACTAGATGTGGCTACGAAAACGTGGGACTTCTCTACACCTAAAGGCGATTCGCCACTAAAGCAGGAGGTACACCAACCACCAGTTTGTATCCCGAGCCACAAATAAATCAGTACGGATTTCTCATAACTAAAAGTCTCTTAGTTGCCTTATAGTCAACAAAATCAATAGGGTTACAGTGGAACAAACCTAGAGTCAACAGAAACATCTACGCCATCGACACTAAATGAGCACTCGCGTATACCAAACATATCAAGGCTGCGAAGGTAGGCGCTAAAAACCGTTATCAACAGAAACTAAGTAAACTATTCAGCATTTATACAACTGTGTCGTGGTTAATAATAGGGACCACATTGTGTGATCGATGCTTCTAGTGACTGATAGTACAGAACAGTGGCGGGCTATTTAGGGGTCTTGTGCGGGTATACTTGAGCATGACATTGAAGAAGCGATCTTAGCGCGGGAAATTTCGAAAGCAGATTGTGAGATAGTGTGAGGGAAATGCAAACAAATGATTATGACAAAGCTTAAGAAGCTGAGATAACAGCGTTTGCAGTCTTTTCACAGGTGATGCAAGATTTAGTGATGCAGGCATGAGGTAAGTAATTTGTAGGTATAAATTGTACAAAATAATTATGGACAGAACCCGGTTACTAAATAGGTATACTTGCTTTCAGAATTTTACAATGAACTATCAACATGTATGTGATGAATATTGTTTTTGGTTTAGCTCGATGTATGTGAACTTGAATGAATCCTAGGGTTTGAAGTTTTTTTTATAGTGATTGCATCTATGTGGGCATTCTATGTTAGACTGACAAGAAGGTGTACACCTGGATGCTTTAACCATGACACGCCTTTTATCAACACGAAGTAATTGGTCCCGTGTGAATTTCTTGGGTGGTTACTAGTATGTTCTTGAAAGATTTAACTTTTGTTTAACCTCATTGATTTCAATTTTTCCATTACTCAAAATGAAAATGCCGGGGAAATGTCCTCGTAAAGCAGTGCTTCCGATGCATTACGCAGTTTGATTTTAAATCAAGCAAGCGTCGGCAATTGGGAAAGTAGCAGAACTGGGATTGTTAGTGACCACGTTATTACTGATGAGTATACGTATCAGTTCAAGTAGACATACGACTGCTGAAAATTATGAATGCGCGAAGCAGCAAACTACTTTATGTCGATTAATGTCCAACGAGTGTTGTGTTCTCATCAAGAAGGGTTCTTAAGAAACTTTTAATAAAATATGAAAACAAGCGAGCAAATAAAGAGCAGTAGAGGACAGAAAGAGAACAATCTTTATAGCAACAAAAAAGAACTGATATAACTTTGCTCTAAGGATGATAATTAGTAGGGCGCTTAGACTGACGACGGGGAATGAAATATTAACGCAAAAAGAGCCTTCCTGTGTTCTTGCTATTGGAACATACACCCTTCCTATTATCGGTATTAGCACCTACATATCTAGCGTGCGTACATGTTTTATATTGGCGTGAGAACACTCGCAACCCGTCAAGACTAAGACGAGTGTTTTCTGGAGAGAAGGGCAAAAAAAAGGCAGTCGAGCAGAAATCAAAAGACTCTTATACCCGATGCTGAAGAGCAGCCACGAGAAACCTTGTTTTCGGGAGCACCACGTAATGAAGACATCTTTTTCCATCGCGTAAGCTAGATTGATATGGACGAGCAACATCGCGTCCAGGCATCCAGAGGGTGTTCGCGATCGCTGACGTGACAGGCGGCACTTTCTCGGGATCCTACCCGGAGCTTGGTAGACTATACAAGCCACATTTGATGGCTTGGGCCTCTGTGTACTGTCGGCTATGTTTTAGTTCTTTGCGTGGTGGGAATGCTGCCCCCGACATTGTTTGCTGGGCTAGGAAAGATCGTATTTTCTCAAAGCCCGAGTGAGATAAAGAAAATAGTGGCGGGTTAATTACGTCGGGATTACCTTCAGGTGAGGAAACAAATGGAAGCCGTTGGAGCGATTTGTTTCCTTCTGGGTGGCTGCTCCGCAAACAAGCTCACGAACAGTGACAAAACAGCCGTTTATCTAAAAATGTTTTGAATTTTATTCTTTTGTTTTTGCATGCTTATATGTTATTCGCTGTATTGGTCCTCGAATATAATACATGCAGGAAAACAGGATGTGGTAAACAAATTTTGTTAAATGGCTGCGTTACGTTGGCATTATTCATTTCGGCTAAGCTTTCTTGGGACTCAACAGGATGTTACCATTAATAAAGCAAATCTGCGGACACCCTTGTTTTCCGACTAGCGCCTGATATTTTTTGTTAATTGTGTAAGCACACAGGCCTAATACTCATTGTAACAAACATATAAAGTCCCATTTCCGAAACCGTTGTTGTAGATTGCCAACATCTTTGGTTTTCGGAAAGAGAAAAGGAACATTGACGAGCTTTGAAAACAATCATTTCTCACTTACTCCCACGGACTATAATACGATATCACTGACTAAAATAGGATCATTAGATTACCACAGCCTTACTTTGGGCTAACACTTTGCGTTTGTACTTGTAGTATGGTCACGTTGTCATAGGCTGCTGGTAGGCGTCCAACGGCAAAATATTTGAGGTGGTTTAATATCTTTCTCCCAAGAAATACAACAGCCTTGTATGAAGGGATTAATTCACAGGCGTTTTTCTTCTTTTCACTCTAATAACCATAAGCTCCGGTGCCCACCAATAGCTAGAACAATCTATTAGTAATCCGATAGTTTTTTTAGAGAGTATTTAGAAGTAAATGACAGTCAATGAAACTTATGGCTGGCTCTTCATATTTGTGCATGGGCACAGTGTCACTGATAGAATCAAAATTTTATTTTAAGGCATTAATATCATCATTTGGGTAAAATACTTGTCAAATATTGCGATAAATGGTGCTTACTTAGTAAATGAAAGTAGGCGTTCCTTCTAAAGCACAGTAGCGTCCCACTGAATATGTACGTTGTTTCCAGCTCATTATTGGGTTCATGCAGCCATAGATTTATTCTGGCGGGGGGAAGGTTGTAGGGGGGGTCCTGTTACTTTATGTACGTTCATTTATAGGAATATGTGTGTGTGTTTATTTGCACAAAATAATTTTAAATTGTTCAGGGGGCACTCAAACATTGAGCATATCGATTCTTGCAATTCTTTCTGTTCTTCGGCCACACTGTAGCACCTACCAATCACGCGTTAATGGAACACATCAAGAGAAACTGATGCTGTTCATTTTATTCGTGATGTAAGATGAATAAAGTAAGTCGAGAAGGTCGTTTATTGACCGAATCTTGCTGACGGCCTCAGGCAAACTGAAGGCAATGTTAATTGAGACACAAAAAAGGCTATGGTGAGGCTTTAAAAAGAACATAAAATCCACCGAGGTATAATATAGGCTTACACCAATAGAAATAAAATCGATAGGAGGGCATTATTTCAGAAGAAATGGCACAATATTTAACAAAAAACTAGCGAGACACTTATAGATTGTTCTTCATAAAGACACCCCAAATACATTTCGCATCCTCCAAAAAGTGTATGAAAATTATTTCCCACACAACGTAATTAAATACTTCGCAAACCCGTCAATGTAACGTTCCTTTAAGGGAGAGCGTAGAATGCCTAGTCATTCTCAATGACCGCCCGTGCTTTTCTTTTGCTTTTCTCCCTCTCTTTGAACGACCGGTGCAACTGCGAATAGATTCATAGGATAGAAGTACGTGAATGTTTACTAGTTTTGGATATTAGCATAGAGGAAATAAACATGGTCTAATGGGAAAAGCCTGAGCCCGTGCGCGTGATTCTTGCGTCGCTTTCACTTTATGCAATTCTTTTAATCTTATAACCATTCATCCTCCACACTCTGCTAAGCACAAGTACTTGGTTTAGTTTCGATGTAAAGTTCTAATCAATTTTGAGTTTTCACGTAGATTGCGAGAGTTTGATTTTCAGTCTGGGAACACAGTAAACAAAACAAAACATGTGTTCCGCACTTTTTTTTTCAGCTTGCTAATGACGTTCGGCGGCATTATTATAGTTGTCACTCTCGTTGAGTGATCTATGTCGATATGTCATGTAGAAAAGGGGTGCTTAAAACCTGTAGTGTGCTAATATGTTATTTAGATTCCTGTTACAACACTGTTGCTTTAATAGAGTGGAACGGCATTGCTGTTCTGGATGCTGTCTGATAATGTCATTGTGCCGAACACTCCATATTTTCAGTTGTGATTGACTCAAAGAGCTAGACTCTTTGATCGACTTGAAGTGCCGCCATTACTGATTTCAACAATGTCTTACTGAATTCCACATAATTGTTTTTGACAGCACACCAGAATAACACTGACAGTACGGATTATTTGGCGTGTTCATAAAACTAAGTGCATGAGTATTGTTTTGTTTAGTTTTTTAATCCACATACGGCAACTGCGAACTTAAGTTGAAACCACAACCTCATTATCGACCTCAAAAACACCTTTTGTACGTTGTCACTCAGGCAAACAATTCAGTCAACAAGGTGAAAGAAATTTATCGTTTGTACGTGGCTATCTTTTTACCGTTAGAACGACGTTTCTCCTAATGATAGCCAAAAAGCAGGACGTGTTCGCCCGTGGAAATCTTTACGCACATGAGCGAAATATTCTGAAGGCCATGTTATAAAATCGGTCTTTATATAGCATTGCTCCGTGTTATGAAACCAGTTAAGTGATCTACTCAATGTGCTGGCTATTCACTCATGGAACTGAATTTTATTTCACTTAAAATACGAACTTTGTCCTTTACGTAGCTCCTACTCATATCCAAGACATTCCTACTTGGTTACGCCGTCCAATAAACGCTTGTCCTTGCTTCCTGGGGTGAACTTACGCTATAACTCAAACACTTTATGTGTTTTTTGTATTATTCTTGATCAGATTACTGGAATACTGCAGAGGTGGTGACATATAAACTGATTGATTTGTGGGGTTTAACGTTCCAAAATCACCATTTGATTATGAGAGACGCCGTAGTGGAGGGCTCCGGAAATTTCGACCACCTGGGGTTTTTTAACGTACACCCAAATCTGAGTACACGGGCCTACAACATTTCCGCCTCCATCGGAAATGCAGCCGCCACAGCCGGGATTTGATCCCGCGACGTGCTGGTCAGCAGCCGAGTACCTTAGCCACTAGACCACCGTGGCGGGGCGGTGACATATAAACTAATCAGACTTTTAAAAAGAGTAACTTAAGGCGATAGCAAAAAATGATGACGGAATGCTCTGAATACCTCAATATTGTGTAGGCATCTACACTTAGCCAGCTTTGGACAGCAGTAGCACGACAAAATAACAATAGGGTACCAGTTAAATGAGACAGATGATTGCACAGCACGTAGATATCGGAGTGGTAATTACAAATAATTGAAAAAAAGTTCCATTACAAGTGGCACCATCAGTTATGACTTCCTTAACGTCTCACCCTTACTCAGGAATAATG
Source organism: Rhipicephalus microplus (assembly GCF_043290135.1). Classification (NCBI taxonomy): domain Eukaryota; kingdom Metazoa; phylum Arthropoda; class Arachnida; order Ixodida; family Ixodidae; genus Rhipicephalus; species Rhipicephalus microplus. The sequence continues at coordinate 2,131,652 of NC_134703.1, forward strand.
AAAAAACAGCTTTCTGCCTTCGGAAGTAGCTACTAAATTGCTTTCTGCATCCACTTTAAGTAAAAATATACGTTTATAAATTAAGTGGGGGACGTGTTTGGTTGTAGTTTCTGTAGAAGTGTCAATACTCTATAATAGGACGCAACCAACACAATAAACACATGGTTTCATCGTACCGGTACTCTTGTTTGCAGCAGAGTCTGCAGTGCTTCTGCAAGGCGAAGCAATAAGTCTTGATGAGTTAATCAATTTTCAGACTGTAAATTGCTAAACTTTGTCTAACTAAAAAAAAGCTGATAAATACATTGGTGGAGCTCGGTTTTGGCACTGTATGTAAATATTAAATTGGGTTGACTCCATAGAGCCACGAATCATGGCCCAATGTTTTTATGACATCCTCCTGTCCTATTTTAATGCTCCACTCCCAAACTTAGACTGGGCTGATCCCACGTACCTTGATAATCGACGTTATGCGAAGTATGGAGGAAGGCGACCTGTTGTAAGTTTTTTTTTCGACCGATACGTGAAATGTTGCACACACAGACATATGTTGAAGAGGCGCCGATGTTTATATACCACTTGTTTGCACTTGCGCAACGATGTCAAGAGGAACATGAGTAATAGCAATACCAGAAGCGATAAGCTGATATGAAGCCCTGGTGATCGCGAAGATGGTAGCCCTGAACACCGTGAACACTGCTACATAAATGAACTTCAGGACATGGCACCAGAAAACCACTGATGTTAAACCAGCGTGACGGCTCTGTATAAAGTGTACACATGTAAGCTCTATAAAATCAGAAGCCAGCACTGCAACCACAACGGACGTTTCACGAACATTAGGGTCTTTTTGAAAAGCAGTTCCAAGACCTGTCGTGGCTTTCGGGCAGAATGCCTGATTGCTAAGCAGAATGCTTGGGTTCGATTTCTACTGAGACTGACATTTATTCTTTGCATTCGTTGGGTCAACGCTGCCGACGTCAGGTTTTTCTTAATGCTCACTCGTTAAAGTTGGCCATGTTTGTTCTCGTCGTTTCTAAGTATACACTAACTTTCAATCACCTGTGGCACATACCCGCATACCAGTGGCACATACCCACCCATGGGTATGTGTCACTGTCTGGCGACAAGTTTTTGCGACGTACCATGCCGGGATTGTAACATAATTCTTGTGTTGACCAGCGCGTCATATTCGTCAAACCATCTTATCACGCCGAGCTAAGGGTGTGATCACGAGGGCGCCCAGACGTAAGCGGCTAGATAGATAGATAGATGCACGGATAAACGTCAAAAGTGCATGCAACACGCAAAGGAATGCTTTTAATTTACTATTATTTTCACTAAACGCACTGAGGTATGTTCTGCTGACCAAACGAATGATTTTATACTTTTAATACTGCTCCTACTGCTAAATTTGTAATAGTAATATTAGCAGTAACATTAATATTACGATTATATCATCAAAGAATAAAAATAGTTTCACAGCTGATGGGAAATGATAATTAGGCAACCCAAATTTTGTAACAACCTTGGACTTGCACTCTCTCGGGGATTAAGAAATACCTTGTACAGAAAAAAGAAGCGGGGGGGGGGGGTTGAGGAAACAGGTCAAGATACGCCGGAAGAAGTTGAGAGAAGAGTTTTGGTGCTCCTTGTCTTGTCTGTATTGTTTAGTAGTTCTTCATGGCATGTATTAGTTTGTAAAAATTAAAGGTATGCTTCAGGCATTCTGTTTGGTTTATTAATTTGGCGTCATCCCCAGCACCTCTCAGTGCCGTTTAGCGATGCGGGTTGTCTTACTGTATGTAAGACAACCCGCATCTAATGATGCACCATCGCCGGCTACTTGGGGTTCACCGCACTATCGCTCAGATCACTAAAATGCGAATCTCAAAAAGGCATGCGCGCAGGAGAGCCATTAAGGGCATCTTAGTGCGTCAGACATGTTTTGAATCCGAGAAAATCATCATTAAACTACCGTTAACTTGACTGCCCATTACTCTTGAGCACGTAAAATGTTCGCGAGGACACACACATGAAATCAGCAATTACAGCACATTATTACGTCCAAATTGTGCAGTTGTTGAAGACTATGGATTGTTTCGTTCCCGGAATTCACACTTCCAAATGATTGAGTTACGCGAAGAGAACGCGGATGAACCAAATAGCTTGCAGTAAAGTTTTTTATTTCTGCAGTTTTTTTTAGTCCTCAGATAGCGTTTACGTTGTAGACTTCTGAATTCGCTCAGGCCCTTGAAGCTGTGCGTCGTTATACGCCAGAAGGATGTTGATCAAATGTAAAGGAACAAAAAGTGTGAGTGTACGTTGTTCGGGAACATGAACAGCACCGTTTTCTCTGTTTGTGTGTGTACAGGAGCAAGCTTGCGCTCCCGCCACCCTAATAAAAATATCAAGGAAGCTATAGTTATTTCGAACCAGTGTATTATATTCTATGCTGTGCATATTACACTCGTAGTGCCATATCCAGGCATCGTGTCAGTCAATATTGCAGCCCAGCTAAAACACCGTAAAGAATAGTATTTCATACTATACGAAAGAAATAACTGATTTGATTGATATGTGGGGTTTTACGTCCCACGACCACCACATCATTATGAGAGACGCCGTAGTGCAAGACTTCGGAAATTTTGACCACCCGTGGTTTTTTTTAACGTGCGCCCAAATCTGAGCACATGTGCCTACAGCATTTTCGCAAGAAATAACTTTAAGGAGCTCGCTAATCTGCTCGTGCGGCATTTACCTGTTATAAATTTCTGTTGCGGATAAGCTGCTTACGTCCTTATGTTTACAAAAGATGTTTCTGCACTTGTACTTCCAAATGAAGGATTTGCTTTTCTCTGTTCTAGGAGCGCTACGTTTCGCTCATAACGATTCAGGCCACTATAGAAGAAAGCTTGCGTTTCCCAATCAGACGAGGGCTTCTCCGCACTGCGTCAAAGCATAGACGTGTGTGGAATTCACAGTAAAGGGGAAGAGAAGTCCCCCCTCTCCTTGCATTAGACCGTGCACTCTGAAAGGACTGAAGCTGGCAATGACTGCGAAAAAAAAAATTAAAAGTAGGCAATGACGTGCTTCTTACAACTACCTGCATTTGACCACGGGAATTCTGGCAGTAAAGTGGGCAAGAGAACAGTATTTGGTGCACAGAGCCAGAAACCATCACTACATTTTCGTTAAACACATGCGTGACCCCAACTTCATGCAGTAGAGTCAAAATACACGTCGAAAAAAAGATCAAGGTGAGGCTTTAAAAAGAACATAAAATTCATCGAGGTATAACATAGGCTTAAACTAATAGAAATAAAATCAATAGGGTTGTAACTTTTTTTTTTCAGAAAAAAAAATGATACCGTTTGGGAGCACCTAAACCACGGGAACGACCCGTTAGACAGTTGATGATTGATATGATTCATATGTGGAGTTTAAATTCCCAAAATCACCATATATGATTATGAGAGACGCCGTAGCGAAGGGCCCCGAAAATTCTGACCACCTTGGGTTCTTTAACGTGCACCCAAATTTGCGCACACGGGCCTACAGCAATTTTGCCTCCGTCGAAATTGCAGCCGCCACAGCCAGTATTCAATCCCGTGACCTGCGGGTCAGCAACCGAATATTTTAGCGCCCATTAGAGAGTTACTGAACAAAGGTGTCTATGCAGGCTAGTTATCAAAGGTGTCTGCGCAGGCTGCTATCGGTATCACGTGGCTTCTCGGCTTTATACGTGCAGTGAACGCGAAATAAAACTTAGTTGCGAGTGCAACTCTTTCCTGTCAACTACTACTTCTTAGAATTTCGTACGTGGTGCTACACCCAAAATCCCGTTAAAAAGAGTAGAGGTATGATAAATAATCAGTCAACCCTCGGATAAAAAAAAGGAAGGGGAGGGGCAGGAGCTCTTTTGCTATTGCGCGCACGCCTGTAGTATTAAAAGCGTTGGGATTCAGAAAAGGGTAACAACTATTTCAAAGTGTAGTGGGCACAGTTTTCAAGTGCCCACTACACTATAATTATTACCTTTGCAATTCAGCGAATGGTCTACTACGCCTACTAACGGCAACACGTGAACCTATGCAGCTGTTCGATTTTTTGATGGTGCTGCTGCTGCTGATGATTAACTATGTCAGAGTGCTTCGTAATGAATGGGCCTTTCAAACACCCATTCCTTGTTGAATTCACATAATTTTACCCCACTTCAATTACGCAACTTAGGATGCGTTAAAAAGACTCCTTCCACGTACATGACATTCATAATTCATGCACACTTTTTTCCCCAACAGTTTCAACAAATATTAAAGAAACGGAACAAATATTGTGACACTGTGAAAGGACAACTGTTTACCACGCTGGTAGCTTGGGCTCAATCCTCAGCCGGATCAGAAAATTTTTATTATTTATTTTTTTGCGCATTTCCCTATTTTCAGTCATGGACAAGATAATGATTTTTCACCCACAACCAACGACGCCCACGCCAAAGCGAGAATTTATGCGAAAGGAGCTCTCCAATGCTGTCGTCCTAAATAGTGCTAAGTTAGATAGTGCACAATTCCCTTACATCTATAGGCTATATAAATGCAAATCTGAGAGTGGACAGTCATGAGGGATATTTATTGGTACATCCACTTATCTCAATGTGTTTAGCTCAAAAAAAAAACATCAGCCCAAGTGCAAGTTTCCGCAAAGGTGTTGACTTTGACCGTGGTCCAGTAATCGTGGTTCATAAAAGCAATCATCCTTATGATCTTGTTGCCTATTTTAAGTTCACCACGACAGATGAGTTCAGAACCCTTCAGTTCTAAAATAACTGCAGTTGCGATAGCATAATTCAGAAGACCCGAAGAACAAAGGGATTCGCGCAAATCACTTAACGACATCGTTAGGCAAACGATGGCATTGTTTTATGCGCGTGCATGCTTTCTTTTTCCCCTGGCGGAACTCGTCTCTTTCTTGGACCGTCTTCCGCCCAGGGCGACACTAAACGCGTAATGACAGCTTGCCCATTTTCGGTGGAAGAAGAAAGCCTCGCTGATCTCACAGGCGAGACTCCGTATAGGGTCGCTTCTCATGCTTCGTCCCTAGAGGGCGCACCGGGCGCGTTATCACAGCTCAGCAATGCAGCGCGGCCGCTTAGCGCTGGAGGGTGCTAAGCAGATTTGTCTTTATCTCTAGCTACGATGCCCTTACCATCTCTCTCGAAATTACTCCCTTGTGACTTCCTAGCCAAATTAGCTCTTAGAGAACGGAGGAACAGAGTGAGAGGGAAGAAAAAGGAGAGGAGGACGTCAGAGCTCTCATGTGAGCCGTGTACGCTACACAAGCCAGAGAGGATAGGACAGCGGACGATGCAGCCAACACAGGAGCAACACAGCGGCTGAACAGCAACCCTGCTGTCTTGGTCGGCGATCACCTTTTTCACGATTATCAGCGGGCACTGCTTCGGGGCTCGCCAGTAGCTTGTAGAAATACATCGTGCAGATCCACATAACCTGCAAGCTACGTTCGCCGCCCTAGTTTTCGATAACCAAGTTGTGCGAGAGCTTAGGCTTCGTCTTAAATTGCGGATCCCAAAATAATGAGCGTAGCCAGGACCTTGCAAACATTGCAATAGGAAGAGAGGGTTTAAAGCACAGAAAAGCGCAATAATTTGGCTTTCCTGACTTAATTAATTACTTTTTATTCTAATAACGTTGACGGCCTTGAGGCGTACTATAAAAAATGAGCCCGAAAATACGAGTGCTTTGATCAAGAGCACGGCTTCGTCGATCTGAAAAAACGATGAAGGCTTTCGTGCAATATTTTACCACTATGCGCAGTGCTATAACGCGGTTCTTTAGCGCTTGGAAAGAGTGGGCGAGAAAAAAGCACTACGCGATAAAAAAAAGGGAAAAGAAAGCTGTTCGCGAGAAATGCCCCAGTAACGGACAATAGATATTCGGACCAGCTGGCACTCGAGGGAAAGTCGAACTGGAGTAATATTCTTGAACGCAGTGCCTCCATACACCTTCGAAGTGTATCGACCGGACTGGACTGGTACATTTCATGACGTTGTTGTCAAAGATCCCATTTCCGGCAGCGTTTCAGGCAAGTTTACGTCTTGCCGGAGGGTCCACGTCGGCCACTATTGTTTGCGGAACTCTCAAGCCCAGTAGGTTACGTTTGTCGGGTAAAGAAACCTTTAGGTAACAATTGCGAGGGGGGGGGCGCAGGAAAAAAAAAAGGCTTGACCCATGGAAGAGACAGGAAATGTTTCGCCGTCTTTTGTAGGCGAGAAAATACGCTTGTCACACTTCCGACAGCCGGTAGCAAACAGGAGAGGTTCAACACTTATGATCACGCACTTTTTTATATAGGCGGGGTTATTCCTAATAGACAACTTTCTTGACTCTTCATACAAGTCGGTGATTCTTGCCTGCTAGTAAATATGCCTTGAGAAAAAAAAAAGGAAAACGGAACTTTTTCTTTGTGTGTGTGCTACCAACCCTGTACAAAAACGGTGGACAATGAACCACTTTCACTGCTACTGAAACTCAACCAAACACACGATTCTTGTTTATTACACACTGTTTCTTTGGTAAATTTAGCGAGTGCTAAAATAATGCCCACGCATGGCGAAACACAAACAGAGTTCTTAGTGAGTTGTGGCATTTACGACTGCAGCCCGATGTTTCTCGAGATATCCCGATACGAATATCGCCCCCACAAAATCAATATGCTCGAGTGAGTAAAATTAAGCATGTTGCACATTATCTATAGTTTGTGAGTGAAGCAACGCAACATTGTTCGTGCACATAATTACGCACAAAGCTCCGTGCTATCGCAAGTATGCATTCTATTAGCAGACATAGGTGAAGGAAATTCTAACAATATGCTGTGTTATGTGCAACAAAGAACCACCTATGCATATTTCGTCGTACGCGCAATTACAGAAATATAAATTCATGTTGTACAAAGCTGAAGTACGACAGACAAATTAGCACTCTTTCTAAAGAGCAACATTCTAAATATTAGTAGATGCTGGCTGAATAAGCTTCCTTGCTGACCAGGCCATCACCTCCTGTTTTCTTCCTCTTTTTAGCGATTAAGACCCTCAGGATGCTTTTTTTAAAAGTTCTTCTTCCAGAAAGAGAGCTTCCCACAAAAATGCTTAGAAGGAAATCAGGCGCCACCATCTATGCGAATTTTTTAAAGGACGTCGTTGTACTGCTGGGAATTACAGTATATTTGTCTGCAAGGCTTCTGTTGGCTGGTTTTGAGCGAAGCGTTGGCTCAAAAGTGGATATGAGTGCACAAATCTAGCTTTTCAAAACCAAAACTTTTATAAGCGGATCTCACTCTCTCATATTATATTCTAAAATGAGAGTCCACTAACCATGAAGGCATAACCAAACGGCAAATGAAAGAAAACGGATGACTAGCAGTGGCATCTGTCTGCCAAGTTTATCGAGCATCAGTTGTTTTTCATGCTTCGTGAAATTGTATATTATTGCAAAAGTTTACAATGCAAAATTAAACTAGTTTCATAGCTATGATGAGGAATAAATAGTTGAGTATACGTGCTCTTTCAGCAAACATTCTCTCATTTTGACTTAAGGAACGCATTGAAGCCAGACTAGAGAGACGCGTCTTCTAGGTGTGCAGGCTCTATATATGTGTACGATACAGATACGAGTCAAGTTCAAAGCTCACATATCCGGGCATTTCCAACTCGCAGCGCCAATTTTCGTTCTACGTAAGAGTATGCTTTCAGGTATCTGCCTTCAATGCTGAATTTATGAAACGAATTTATTTAGAGTCTTGTGCAGTTAATTCTGGTCGTATTGTTCAAAATATTATTTAAAGGACACTGATATCTAAAGCCTTCAGTTCATGAACATCGGTAACAGGGCATGTGTCACTACTCCCATAACTATAGTATACAGAACGTGAAGTCATCTCTTACACTGCTACAATCTTACAACTATAGGTCTTCGTATAAATGGCACCGATCAACTCTAACGAATTATAGTGCTCATAATTTTTTTTTGCAAACAGTCTTGTTGATGTTTATGCTGCATCAAGTGCCGTGTGACGATAGTTCAGAAAGAAATAGCTGTCTCAATTCACTTCACTCAACAACTGAACAAGTGACAAGCTTGCGGCGTACAATACAGTGCCTAGCCACTTTCTTATTCTGCTATACTTTGCCGTTATAGCAGTTTGACTCTCCGTTCTCTACACCACACCAGTCCACATCAGTTTAGTTTATTTTCGGCAGAGTGCGCAAGGCCTATATATGAGCTGTGTGGCTCGTAAAAGGTGGCAATTCCTTGCCAGGCCATAAAGCAGCTGTAGTATCTCTTCCCCTTCTTTTCTCTTTCTTTCTTGACACGTGGCATCCAGCTGTGAGCGACGTAGTACAGTTATCTATGTATTTATATATATATTTATTTATTTCGCAGCAGTACCGTAACGTTGGAATCTCGCAGACGTGTGCGTTCCCGAGCCCGTTTCTTCCGGAGAGCCGAGGTGGTATGCTTTGGAATGTGTCTAGTGGACAAGTGCGCTCGCTCTGTTCACTCACAGCAGAATTGTACAGCACTTTGCGGAAGCCCTATTCTTTAATGTTTCTATTTGTAGTGTTGACGTTAAGGCCTGCAGTAACGTGGCAGAAGCACCGGGATGATGCTATGGGTTTTAACAAGGCGAACGCCCCTTTATGCTTTCATTCTGAGTGCAGCCCTGTTATATCAAGCAATTATAACTAAGAAACCAACAGATGTAACGCCTATACCTTAAGGTTACGTTGCGTTCTCGGTAAATACTGCACTTGAAGTACAATGGAAAGCGGATCAAGCGGACGCGTAGAATTTGATTTCCTACACTTTTTTTTTACGAGAGCAACTACATATCGACACTCTCGGCAGGTGTTGGCCCTTGCCGTCACCGTCATGTACCGTATAATGTGCAAAGTGATAACATACCTCTGCGCATCGTATGTTCTACCCGGAGGTAAAAGTGCGTTAGGGGGCGGGAAGGGGTGGGGTGCGATAACATCAGCTCGCTTGGTAGGCCTGCCGTCGAATGCTGTTGAAGCAGAGACGAAACGCCCCACCGGTTTTGAAGAAACCCAAAAGGACACGGGAAGTGGAGGGGTGTGTCGTTTTAGCAGTATCTGCGAAATAATAAAAAAGTCAACACATCCACGGACTGAATGGTGATGAGTAGTGCGAATCGTCTGTCAGCCCGTCCGCGCTTCCGTCCATTCGTTTCTTCTTGCTTCCATCAGTCCACGCGTTCGTCCATACATCTGTCTGTCTGTCTATCCGTCCGTCTATCTAGTGAACACTCCAAGTACCACCATCTCGCATCTTCATCATATGTTCGTCATATAGAAGTACCCCAATCCAGCGGAGATTCCAAGGACTGAACGAGCAGTGGGTACTTACTACTACAAGTACTACTAGTACTACTACTGCTACTACTACATACATCGCGGACGTCTGTCCCACGGCAAAAGGAACTTCGCCCTAAAAAGCGTTGTGATTGCTGGCACGTGCTTTCTCGAGAAGTATCAGCGGATGGCTCGTGAACCCTTGTACGTACGTGCTGCGCTCTGAACGTGAAGTGGCTGTGCAAAATATACTTCTCTTTCTGTAGCGGCTTTATTCTCGTACACCAGCATTATGTTGAGTTACGTGAGACTGGGTGTGTAAAACATTACCTGCTGGCTTTACTTCATTACAATTTTTGCCTATCGCGTTCATTCATTCACCTGTGTGGTGAAACTGTGGTTTAAAAACTGCAATATTTTTTTAAACAAGACATCATCTGAAGCACATACGAAGTGTTCTATGATTTAACGTAGTATGCGAATGGTCAGTTTCCCATGGTCTTATTATGTGATGTAATTTGGTAAAAGTTCAAGTAATGCACACTCTCATGCCTTTTACCCTGCGCATTTCTAAACAAAACAATAATGACTTAACTAATCATTGAGTATATAGTTCATCACATAATATATGTCTGTGTCAAAGAGAAAAAAATGCACATTTACAGATGTCAATAAGCAACAGTCAGCAGAAGGAGTAACCAGACTACGGTGCTTGAGAGTTTGACATACACACATTGCATGAATGTCTGCCGATGTTCCAGATAGAAGATATCAACCAATCCACGAACACATTTTTTTGTGCCTTGTGTCTCTCACGAAACGTATAATACCAGCAATAATGGGAAACTGATCTCACTACTTGTTTACCCCCCCCCCAAAAAAAAATAACCGCCATATCCACAAAGCAAATGACGTTAAAGAAGCTTGCTCGGATATGATCGGGTACACATCCTCTGTACACATCTCCTGCCATCATATATATATGTGACAACGTTGTAGTGTATTCATGGTTGTCACCGCAGTGTCTTCTTAGCGAGTCCGAGCTGCTGCAGCGTCGATAGCTCACCCCACTGCTTCCTCATGCAGCCGAGCAGTAACGAAGAGTGTTCACTGCGTGAGCTCCTGCAGGCGAAGAGAAAAAAAGCGCGCATGCCGAGAGTGATACGTGCCACCTTGAGTGACGATGCGCCATCTAGTGAGCTTTTGTGAAATCACCAGAGAAGTATACATGCCACCAACACCGCCGGACAAGGTGCGAGCATAAAAAGCTTGCAAAGAAGCTTCTGGAAAAAAAATGCACCCGACAGCTCCTGCTGAATTGGTTCGCAGAACACCAGTAAAGGGACCTGACATCGCCTTTATCGTGTTTACTAGATTTGTAAGTGTGTGCCCTCTCTGCTTTCTATCTCTCATCTGCCCCATACCCCTCCCATGCTCAGGGTAGCAAACCGCCTGCTTATAGGCTGGTTAATTTCCCTGCCGTTCTTTTCCTTCTATTTTCCTTCCTTTATAAGTGAGAGGGACATCGATCGACTTACTGAAAGCTCCACCTTACATTAGTATATCACCTCTATAGCAACTCTATGCTGTGCTACAAACGATGTTTCAACGTAAAGGGGTGACTATAATGTGAAAAAGCCAGATACACATGAGTCTTCGTGTGGTCTTCCAAGAATTCATCATCTGACGCCAGAGCATGTCTTACTTACCAGCTATATACAGCTTTTATTTTAATAATTATTGTCCTTTTCACGCTTTTGAGTTTTTCAACACCCTTATTAGGAACAAGTTCTGGGAACGTTGTAACAGTGAATAAAATAGAAAAGATTGCACAGTTTGCTTTATATTGCTACACCCCTCAGGCAACACACACACACGTGTGTGTGTGTGTGTGTGTGTGAGTGTGAGTGTGAGTGTGTGAGTGCGTGTGTGTGCGTGTGTGCGTGCGTGTGCGTGCGTGCGTGTGCGTGTGCGTGCGTGTGCGTGCGTGTGCGTGCGTGTGCGTGCGTGTGTGTGTGTGTGTGTGTGTGTGTTTGTGTGTGTGTGAAGGCAAGTCATAGAAGTAAAACAAATCCAAAAGGCAAAATGCTATGCTAATGCATACCTGGTACCAGAGTCATGCTGAATCTGGAAATATTGTCTCTGAGCCGACCGTATTTGTTGTTCAAAAACTTCTCGACACTTTTAGTCTTCCTATTTTCTGCACTTCCTTTGTATGCTCGTTTATTATTAGTATTACTGGAGGGCACAGTCATTTTTAACTGAATACTAGTATTAATGGTATTCACTTATTGCAGCCGTAGTTATGCGAAATTTCCTTCCAAATTATACATGTCTGTTTTTGTTTTTCGATCAGCCATAATCGATGCTTTCGCTTCAGTTCATCGCAGTTCAATAACGAGAGGTTGTTAAGCGATATGAACGAGGCGGAACGAGGACGAAAGCGCATACAGAAGAACATGAATACCGATTCGACAGTGAGTGGTCTGTACCGGCATATTATTCTGTTGAAAACGCACTCGATCGGTCGGATATTCAAGATTACGGAAGTTGAATCTCCCGAATATTCCGATTTGACTGTTAGCTTGAACAAATGGGCAATCTCAACATGACCCAAGGGCCTCTGGGGTATTGTATTATCGAAGGAATCGTGGGGAAACAATAACAATCGAAAGTTCTCGTCCATTTCATACTGCTCAGCGATGTAAAGTCCTCGTCGCTGATAAATGTTCCTATTTCTTCGGCCCTTTAAAACCCGGAAGGAAACGGGATTATCAATGCCTCTGGGCAGTCGTTATTGAATTCGCTAGGTACGAACAACTATGTATTACGATATTTACAATAGAAACAGTGGTTTATTGATTATTCTTGTGTCGAAAGCGGTATACTCGCTCGCGTCGTGAGTGAAAAGAATTTTCGTGGATGTAGCTGCTTGTTATTGATAAGTTCTACACAATCTGCGACAGCGTACACGGTTGTTACAAACTTGAATTGCGTTCATTATAAATAAGGCAAACAGTTATTTTTCCTAGATGGCAACGAAGTTGATTTCCATAGCTATAGCACCATCAGCATTTTTGGACAAGCATGTCACACAAAACTCTAGCTATTGAGAATATGAGAACATGATTCTGCGCCACTTACTGCAAAACGCGGATAATGTTTAAAGCTTTCAAAAAACTTTTTCTATCTAACGAATGGGTTATTCATTTTGTGATGTATAGTTCTTGGTTTATTCAACTTTCTTCTGATTAGGTGATGCCCCATTTGTACGTTTATCTATATTTATCTATTTTTACAGTTAAATACTATGTACACCAATTCACATGCAAGTATTATGCTGTCATTGACACATAAAGGCACTATTTCTCGTATTAGTAAATTACCCTTTCACTCTGTAAAAAGCACATCCCTTGCCATGAGAGGGCACTTGTTAGACGGAAAAACACGTGAAATAAAAATGGAGGTGGTGATGCCACCTTGGAGATGCGGAACCAACTTGATGTCATGTCAGATTTTTGACGCCACTTGCTGGGAAAAACTTAATTCTTAATCGGTGAAAATGAAGCACATTGACCTCTATAATGGCGCCAGAAACTCAAAACAGCGAATTTCAGGAAGTTGTGTCGAGCCAATGAGAACAAAATGCGAAAAAACATTGTACTTCTAGACGATGCGTTTGTCACTCAAGAACACAAAATTGTTGGTTAACATTAAAATAAATGTACAGGTATACAGTCTTGATGTAGCACGGAACGACACGAGGACACCATAAGCCAATCAAGGCTTTGTGGCGTCTTTGTGAGCCTCAAAGCATCAAAGCCGTTGAAACAATTCACGAGCAAAACCACTAGAACAGAAATTTCACGCTCATCTTCCAGTAATAGGCCTCGTTGATGAAATCAACACCAATGTATCTTTCTCAGAAGGTGGCATCACTTTAAATTGACTCGTTGTTTCACTTCAGTGTACCTTTACTACAACTGCACCTGTGTAACTCTTGTTCTTTGAAACAAGCTTAGAATACGAATTGAAAACCACATAGGACAACGGCAGCTATTGGCATTTTTACTTAACTGCCCTGCGGATTACAGCGTCAGCGAGAAAGTCGTTCTACTTAAATAACCATACGACACCTGTTTCCTATTACTCACAGGCTCGTGGTAACGCATTTATAATGCGACCGTCGCAGAAAAAGGATCTGTGAAGTACGTGACTCCGAACATATGATCATGGTGGCCTAAAATTATCAGGATTATGAGCCAAAAGAGATGACTATTCGAATGATCACGTAACGAACGTGTTCTATACCACTTCTTGGGGTAATCATTCAGACTGGTAAAGTTTGTGTGGAGGCCAGCTTGCATACAATGCACGACTACTTCGGCAAATCGAAATCGTAGTGTAATAAGCACACACGCCTGCAAAAGGAAAGAAGAAACGGCAGGGAGGTATGTTAGTTACGAACAATTAGTTCAATGCCCTACACACAACTTCCCACCGAAATTATTCGCGTTTCTCATAAATACAGCATACTCTGATGCAGCAGACTTGCACCCATTTTTGTATAATTTTGCTGCGTAGCAAATCACTAGCGTCAGTTCATCGCAATAGCTTACAGCAAGTAAAGTTAAAATACCTGAGCTGGGTATCAGGTCACAAAGACGGACTTCGCAGAGCTCTTCTTTCCTAACATCTGTTGGACAAAGCCTGCGCTTGCTAATAGGACACCTAGAATCAGGATTTCCGTAACACCGGCAAATGTGAATGGCTCCCCCGCAAATATTAGGCACAGCAAGAACATGCGGAAGAAAAGTAGTCTTCGTACCACAAGAAATTTAGATAACAACTAAGCTTGCATCCTTTGCGCCTTGTGGTTTCAACCAGGTGCCTAAATTGATTAAAAACGATGAACGACATGGAATTAGAAGAACTTATGAAGCTCATAATTACATTTAAAAGAAAAAGATCGGAAATATTGGGCAAGATCTGACTTCAACGTGATTCTTTCCTCTTTCAAACAACGAAGAGAATAGCAAAAAGCAAATCAGTGTCCTTGCTAACATTTTTTCGCGCACTGCTGAAACTTCCCATGCCTCCTGCTCATAGAGGTGGAAACTGAAGTGCCAGCATCCCGTCCATGGCTACCGTGTGAAGCCTCTCGCAATCCGTGGTTATGCATCCCTTACACATTTATCACCAGTCCTAGCTCAGCCTCTGCACGTTGCAGTTTTGCATTCCTCCGTTGAACTTTCACTTGTTTGCATTCCATGAGTTAGCATAGCGAAGCCAGCGTTAGCTCAAAGAACACTGCCTTGTTTGGTGCGCTTCATCCTAAAGACGGCTACGTTTTTCGTTTATTTGGCACTTTTGGTTTGGTTTAATAAACATTATGTGTATTGGTAATATTCATGAATACATCTTGTTACCTTATATTCGGTTATTTCTTAACAGTCGCGCAAAAGAAAAAGAAGCTGCACAGTTGTTTTTTATATGTGGCGTTTGATCGTATTGGTGGAAAGGAATGTTGTGTGCGAACTCGCAACCACGCTTCGGTAAATTTTGCCATTCTTCTTAACCTAAGGAATGTGCCCTGCTCATAGGCCTTGTTTTGCGCTGTTACTTCATATGTTTACAATAGTGTTTTCATCTTTTGCCTAACAGTGAGAAAGTTTACTTTTCCCTATTTGTTTGCCTTTATGTTTCTTAAATTTTTCCTGAAGCAAACAAGGCACTTTTCAATGTTCTTTACTTTCTCACGTACAATTTGTTGAGCAAGCAAACGCACCATGCAACACTCAAAAAAATTTGTGATGTTTGGGGAAACCGTTAAACTTGTTCACTAAAAACAAACGCCTTCATGCAGAGAGTCAAAACTCAAATATTCAGGAACACTTTTGAAAAAAAGAAGTGGGAATTTCGAGGGCTTGTTTTTCTTGGTTTGACGCAATATTAAACAGTAGTAACATACAAGACTGCCAAGAAAAGTATAAGGGATGTATGAGTAGTAAATGTGATGTAATTATGAAGAAATAAAGGTGGACGAAACAATAATTTGCCATAGGCAGCGACCAAAGATGTGACCTTCGAATAATGCATATGGTTCTTTACCAACTAAGCTACCACGTGGGCTATCCACCATCCATATAGGTACGTTTACATGTGGGAGCGTGAGCCAGCACCACTAGTGACCTGAACAACGAGTGTGGAACACTCTTTTACTGCCTGCTGGCGTCACGTAGCACGTGATCCTATTACGAGCTGGCGTATTGCCAATTATCTCTCGCATGCTGCCTGTAAGCATGCGAGGGAAGTATACCCCAGCGAGACCGTGATATACACTGTGGACGCCTATGCATTGGTACCTCATGATGTCCATACAAATGATTGTCGGTATGTGTGGGTAGCACGCATGGAGGTGCAGTAACGCACTACAGTGCTATGACTAAGACATATCCAGTGTGAACGAAGCCTTATTAATTATTACCTGTTAAGGCCCGAGTTCAAACACGCAGCAAAACAAGGCTGTCTACTTCGAAAATACCTCCTCCAAATCGTTTTGATTGGCTGCTGTGGACGTCATACACTTTTAGCAGAAAATTGTGATTATTGTTGTTGTAGCAGTTTGCAAAAAAAAAAAACCTTCGAACTTTTTACATTGTTAGACACTCTAAGCTATCAAAGGCGTCAACGTCTAAAATTTCTAGCATACGGCAAGCCACGAGGTGAAGTGATCAAACCCAGTACGTAGAAGTTTTCTTGAGGACCATTAGCACAAAACGTGACGAAGTGCTACGGAGAAGCTTAACTTTTTTGAGTCCAAGTTTTTCACGTGATCAAGGGGTTTTCACTTTTAGCATCAGACTTATCTATAAACGCTGCTGCCTAACTACGCCATCTACATTATTCATTCTGTGTTTTTATTGAAAAACGGCGAACATTGTCAATAAAGGTTGTGTTTTGAGAACAACACACGTGCAGGACACAAAAATGAATTGCATATTTATAAAACATCTGTTATAAGGTTCCTTTTTTTAAATAAATTTTTGTTTCCGGTAGAATAACATCACAGGTCATGCCTAGCACTCCTGTTCATCTTGAAAAGTGTACATGGCTGAGAGGTTGAACGAAAGACAACAAATGATAAAAACGAGATTATTGAGAAACAAGAAAAAGTGAATAACTTTATACGCAAAGACAGCAACTTATAATAAAAAAAACTAGGCCAGACGTCATGGCGTTCACACCGTCGAACGTGTTTACTTGTCAACCTTTGCCTTTCTGTCTGGCTACATTTGTTTCTACTTTTCTACACCGATATTAACAGAACTCAATTCGCGTTGAAGTGGTCGGTCAGACTTGTGCACTGCATTACTGGTTAGCGAATTCCTTACTACATGATACGTCCCAGATGCGAGTTTTCTAGACAGCACTATCACTAGGTGTCTTATCTAAGCTTTAGCTCTTCCGCATTCAGTCACAAATGGGGCATAGTTGGAATGCTCCCGAAGGCTGTGTGAGTTGCTCATCTTTTTGCAAATAGTTTGCTGCTGATCGAAGTGCACCGCTCAAACACCATCACTTGCTGAAACGCGCAAATCGACAGTTAATGCCACAAAACGGCGCTGCATTGACCTCTCTGAGTGCGTCAGGCTTCCCCAGCTGATTCACTTATTTGATTCTGCACTTCGGCCTTCTTCTTGGTCTTGCAATCTTTTCCCTCTAGAGTCCGCCATCTAACTGCGGGCCGGCCACAGCTGCGAAGAACATTAGGAATCGACTTTCCAGATCTGTTTCTAGGCTTTTGGAGGAGCATCGTTACCAAGTCTAAGCTGAAACGTCGGGTGCTGTTCCTTCCATGAAGGTTTTTTTTTATTTTTTCAGTTTCAGAATTTTACACCTCAGGTTTACTTACCTTTACAGTTATAATTCTCTATGCCTTACCAAATGTAGACATGTGCCTGTTTTCCTGAGGGGTGAAAAACAAGTTATGAGAATGTAGAATAAGTGTGGTCGTGGAGGTGGTGATGTTGCCACAAGCGTGGTTAGCCTGGCAGACGTGGCCGGCAATTACTCTGTCTGAGTGACTATTTCCATGTATAATTTGTCTCAAAGTGCATCACTTGATCTTATCTCTCGTAGTAAGCGTAAGAGTATGTTAGCCACTTGACAAGACGCTTTTTGAAAATGGCGCACGCGCAACCAAGTAATACCTCAGTGAAATCCAGCTGAGAATGACTACCAAGGATAGCACGATAAGTTAACGTGTGAGCACTGCCTCAGCACGCACTGTTGCCAACTTTGCAACGAGTCACCTGAAAACAGGCTGAGGCAGCTGGGATCCTTCCTCATGCTTCCTTCTCCGAGCGTTTCGCCATTTACCGCTGTGTTTGAGAAGTGCTTGTTTTTTGTGATATGTAGCCTCAAAGACTTGTTGCAAGTCGGCGTCAATAAGTTACGACGTGGCGACCGAAAGCAACCTAAAACATTTGGCGACAATTCTTCTTATAGGTGCTCATATGACTCAATACTGAAAGTATATTTTTTAACTTGTTATGCGCTGCCTCTTCAATAAATCCTTTTCTCTCTCTCTGTGAATGTGTGTGTGTGTGCGTGTGCGTGTGCGTGTGTGCGTGTGCGTGTGTGTGTGTGTGCGTGTGCGTGTGCGTGTGCGTGTGTGTGTGTGTGTGTGTTTGTGTGTGTGTGTAAAACTCGCTGATAATATACTGCCAGGTGCACGTGTAAATTTGCATGGCAACATATCTATTGCTCCGAAATGCCAGTTTCACAAGTTTTCTGCGCCTCAGAACCATTTGGCGCAGTAAACGCTTGTGCATTCCCCTTGAAAATCATCTTAATGAAACGTCGAAGTTTTTCGCTTGTTGAATCAGAAAATAAAGCGAAATGCAAATATCTTGTGTTCCAATGTTTTCCCACTTCAGGATAACGAAAGCCGAAAATTAGCTAGCCTCCTGGAAAAGGCGAAGTACGAATTCTTCAGAAAAAAAAAGAGGCTATATCAAAAATGCATACTAGATGGTATTAACGAGTGGAGATAGAAAGCGGCAATATAAAGCCAGCAAATGAAGCTGTAAAACTGCATGTGAGTGAAGAGAGGTCCATTGATTATACTTTATTGGGAAAGGTCATATCAAAAGTTCCTTCTATTTCTGCAGTTTATGGCGCGTATTTTTTATTTTTGTCACTCTCTGTTCATCTTTCTGCATGGGCAGTGCTTTCGTTCTCACTTTTAGACATCAGTTAAAAAAAAGCACTGTAGAAATATTGTGAAGGCATCAGTGCGTGGTTCAAACGGTATTCAACTAAATGCGTGGGGACATTGTTGTCCTACGCCTTTAATGTCACGCCACTCCATAGCCATTTTACATTTTTTGCACACGTCTTGGTCGGTCCAGCTTCCGTGTGTACGCATTCCTTCTTTGTCAGCGTATCTTCACCCCCCCTTTTTTTTTGCGAATTTTTAGTGTTCTATTCTCAATAATTGCGCTGCTATAAAACTACCTCGCGAATTTTTTTCTCTACTTTCTCCATTTGGCATGTCTATAAATCGGCCATTTCATGTGCCCGAGGCAACTACATAAGAAAAAAAAAGACGAAAGGTATTATAGAGAGATGAACATAAGTGTCGATGCGGTGCGTAAAGCTGAAATGGCACTTTCAATAAAGAACAATAACAGAAAACTCAAATGAGAAAAATGGAATGAATTGGCCCTAACACAGCATTTAAAAGTGAAAGCCGGGCGGCGGCTGCATTTCCGATGGAGGCGGAAATGTTGTAGGCCCGTGTGCTCAGATTTGGGTGCACGTTAAAGAACCCCAGGTGGTAAATATTTCCGGAGCCCTCCACTACGGCGTCTCTCATAATCATATGGTGGTTTTGGGACGTTAAACCCCACATATCAATAAAAAGTGAAAGCCGATAAGTAAGATTACAAGATAAAGAGGTCCATTGTGAAACATGAAGGAGCAGGAAGGCCACAGAAAGTGCTGAACTTTCACATGTGCTACTTTCAGGTGCATTTTTACGCATTTTTGTTGTTTAATATATACGTGAACTTTATTGCCACAAAAGTGGACCTCTGTGCCATCCAACGGAGCGGACAGCAAAGAAAACGTACTGGCTACTGAAGCTGGACAAATAACGAAAAGGCAAAGGGTTGCTTGAAACAGGCCCCACACGCCTCACTTGCAGCTGCTTCTATTGTCTCGTACAATATTTGTGCTGCAACCTGCACGCTGTATTTCTGCATTGATGTAACCACATGGTACGGTGCGAAAAAACAAGACTTTCTTATTTTTGAAAGAGCAGCCTCATAATACGGTTGGCAGAGCAGTAATAATTAAGCTCAATCGACGAAAACTTGTTAATGACCGATAAGCTCAAAGTTCGTGAACAAATAGCGGTAAATGTTTGGGGACAACCTAGAACATAGGCTGTACGAGAAACATACTACTGTTTGCCATTTCGAGAGCAAGAAGTGACGTGCGTACCGCGAGAGCTTGCATGGTTAAGTTTGAATGGCAGTGCTATATTTAAAAACACTCTCACACGCGCACAAAAGCACTGGTTTTCACTTTGAATTGCGTGTTAGTAAGCATGTATGAAGCACAAGTTATGTTTCACTAAAGCGTTGTCTATATGCATCCCTAAATCAATGGTGAGTTTTACATCTGTCTTGTTTTACTTTTTAAAAAGCACAAACTCGATAAACAACGCTACATGACAAACTGCTCTTCACACAAGTAGACTACAGCCGCAACTTTTTTTTACCATTAGAAGGGTAAAACTGAAAGAAAGAGAGAATGAAGAAAGGCTTTTACATACAGAAAAGTTTGCCGGTAGCTTTCTTTCTTAAAACTATCGTTTTTTCTGGCTTTTCGTCCAAACTTGGTATCTCACACTTCTACTTCTGAAGTAGAATGCGGCTCCCGGTGGTGAGACGAAACAATAGCCTCATTAGAGAGCACCTTTCCGGTACGTGCCGCAATGTCAGTGTAGACAAGAGCCTCGCGGAAAGTTCTTGCTTTGTTTTCCTCCTCGACGTGAGAACATAGCAGTTCCGCGATTCAGGTTTCTTGTTTCGTGGCATCCACCAGGGAGAGGCCCTCTCGCAGAAAATAAATTTATTTTTTTTTTGGGGGGGGGGGAGGGCTATACATCGCGATGGATGCGTTGTTGCTGATGCGAAGGCCTCTTGCCAGATTCAGCTCGTAATAAATAATAAGAAACTAACCAATCAGGCTCGGGCGGAGATTTACAAAACCGGCAATTTGTCGATTTGTGCATGTTGAATGATACCTGTATAAACCATGAATGCAAAGCATGTGATTCTGCACCAAAAAAAAAAATACCCACTGGTCATTTATGCATTCCGCTCAATAGAGCGAAGCGTAAAGCCATCATCTTTCTCCAAGTTGACACGTATTGAATGCAATTTTAGCTTTGAGAACCTTACCTTGTTATTCCCTGCCGCCGAGATCAGCTTATTTTCTACCAAGCTGTGCTGTCATGTGATGACGTCGCATGAAACGACACGTGGCGTAACATTGAAGTGGCGTCCTCATAACGTCATAATGTATTGTTTCGCGATATGCGGGTGTCATTATGACGTCATCTGCCAAAGTCACCCGGTGATGGTTGGGACCATCACCTGGTGGGACCCCGGTCAGTTCTCATGTTTGTCGAGCATGTATGACTTTTGCCTTATACCAATAGTATAATGCATTCATTAGAAGAAACAAAGAATCGTAGTTAATCGCCGCTGCTTCGGGTTGGTGTTCCCTGATGTCTGGGTCACACGTACTTCATTAATTTACTAAGTGACAACATTTGATCAGGTAAAAAAAAACAACGAACCTCAGTTGCCTTATATGTCATTGTTGTCTCTATTGTCTCTATTAACAGTTACAGATAACTTTTTTGGTGTACCAGTAAAAGAGATTTAAACTAATATAGACTGATACATGAGTCAAATTGATGAAAAGAAATACAAGAAGGTACGAGGCACTAGTGCATCTTGAAAGGAGGCCTACTGGCAGCAGGAGTTAAAAGCAACACGATGGCGGGCAACTTTTTCACAAATAAGCAGAAACAAGTATTCACAATAGAAGACAGTAACCTTAGTCTAAAACAATAGATGAATTTTCTTAATATTGTCATAACTATATATCCTTTAGCTTTTCTTTTATGATTCACTTAGTTCATGAGCAGCATGTTTCTGAAGAAATAGGAACCGCGCGGCGCAATAGTTTGCCTCATGTATTGCAGTAAATGCAAGTCTTCCGGCAGTGCTTTACTTCCGTCGATTCTCACCAGCTGCTCCCCAAGTGAAAGCGCGGTCTAAAAGAAGCAAACAAACAAACAAAAAGCGCTAAGAAACAGTGACTGCTTCGTGTACAACTATGTTCCAGCTCTCAGCTATAGTGAGAGCACAGCTGTGGCGCATATCATCACACGCGGCTAGCTTGTGTCACACAGCGGCGATTGCCATTTTTTTATCTACTTCATTTATATTTTTTGCGCATCTGTCTTCCCTTCCGCATCTATGTCACGTCGAGGTAAGCAAACTGGCCACCTGAACACTTCTTTGCCGTCGGCACCAGATGTTGGTCCGTGTGCTGCACTTGCAATGGCCGACACGGAATATCTTATTAAAACGCGCAACCCAGCAAGATGGTGTTTGCGCTGGACGCGGACTTACAGTAGAGCGCTCGTCACTGACCCTCGGGTTGTGTTCTCGTGCCGTGCGTTTCGTGTTTGGTCGGATTAAGTGTTAAGTATCTGGATTTTTTGCGCTGTGCTTGGTTCGCCAATCTGTGCGTGACATGGAGTCATCCCCATGGGAGTGTTTTTTTAATTATTATTAACAGCCTACACATTGACCTAGTTGCCAGGACTGGGGAACGTGGTGTTTATCATTCTAAAAGAAAGAAAGAATGAAAGAAAGAAAGAGAGAAAGAAAGAGAGAAAGATAGAAAGGAAGAAAGAAAGAAAGAAAGAAAGAAGATTTCTTAGCGAAATTACATTATTAATTGCAACAGTGCCAACTCATGCGCTGAGGGATTGTACATAAGAAACATGCCTAAATTTCTTCTTATGTGATTCTTAAAACAGAAAAGAAGATAAGAGTGAGCCCCGTAACAGTCTGCATCAGAGTGCGACACCTCAACAGTAGCTCACAAGGGATGGGGTTAAGCAAGGATTCAAAGCATAGGATTAAAGGTATAGAGACAGAGAGGGGGAAGAAGAGAGCGTGGCGCAGGGATAGCGACACTCAGAAGTAAGGAGAAGATAGAAGAGATGGACACGGTCACGGGAGTCCGAGGGCGGGGCACCACTCGGCGAGAGCTCTTGTCGGCGTCAGGACATGGCGTAGGGCGAGCCAATCGGCCAGAGCTGCGCTGTAGTCGGAGATCGCGGGTGCATCAAGTTACATATTTCATGCTCCATTTTACGTTGATATCATGTTGTTGTTTGTAGCTCGAAAATGACGGCTGTCGAGGAAAGCAATTGAAAGATATACAGGTGTACTTCCCAATTAAGCAATTTGTGTGAAAACAGCTGTAACAATTCTAAATAAAAACTGTCAGAAGTCTTCCTTCATGACCTAATGCAAATTGAAAATATTTTTGATGTAACAATTTGTATTCCTTTTTCATATCGGTCACTGTGTTCGGAAACCCAAACTGAACTTTTTTATAGAACAACTTCACATCAAGGACCACTGTGCGAAAGGATAGAACGAGTGAAGAGAGAAATTAAAAAAGAAGCTCTTTCGTCTAACAAATATGCAGAGACCGCTATCAGTAGAAAACAGTCATCACAAAGCAGTCTATGCTATACTCAGTCCCCGCTTTTTTTACACTAACCGCTACTGCCCCGGATTTTACTAAATTGCTCATTAGCTTAAAAGATTGAAACACAATATTGAGTGGAGCTCTTTATAAGTATTGCTATGCTTCAGTACGGGCTCGCTTTTTTACTACTATTACGTGAAATGAGCCCTAAAGTTTAGATGTCAACTTCCTCTATTTCTTACACTTTATTTGATAGCACTCCGTCTCAACAAGGCATGCAGTTTCACGGCACATAGCCAATATATAAATTTCCAAGTACGGAGTTTTACACCTAGCATACATTTGTTTGCAAAGAGCGAAACTCCGGGCTCACTCAAGTTCAATGAGTCGAAAATATTTAAAACTGAAAGTAAAGGAGGTTAAGTATAGTTCTCAGAACGGATGTGCGTAATTTTTACTAGACATTACGCTTTATTCACAATTTCACTTTTGTTAAATATGTATTTTAACATCTGGGAGGTGGCGCGGACATTCCCATAACTTAGCACGATACTTAAGCGCTAAACTTCCACAATTACCATTAAAGATAAGGATAATAAGGTGAAAAATTGTGATAAAATAACTGCACGGAACTGAAATATGTTCATGCACGAAGAAGTCAGAAAGGGTGAGCGCCGACTTCAAACTGCATTTTATACAAAAAAGAGCGCTATAAGTGAGCACCGGCGTTAGTTTAGTCCCTTTCGTTTCCACGTTACTCATCTGTTTGGGAACCTGCAAGGCAGTGATTACAGTCTATAACGAATATCTGTTGTCATACCCGAGTAATGGTTCTAGCGCTTGCGCAAGTACATGCATTCACATGTGTTCCAGATTGCCTTAGTTGGTTTGTCTTTCATTCCTTTTTGCAATAAATTCAGTCCAAAGTTAGCTCTCATCCTGTCGAAAAAATTTCGATCGTTTTTCGGCGTTGCGCAGCTACATAATGATGTCTCCAAAACTCGCCCAAATTCGGTGATCAAAATATGAGCATTCCACCCTCACTACTCTAGTAATGCATTTCCATGTCAAATGAGATATTAGGGTAAACTTTTTCATAGAACCAAAACTATCCACACTGATATTCAACATAATATGGGTGAAATCAGTTCATAGCTCAATGTTATGTGTTTCTTCCTTTATTTATTCGTGTCGCGCCAGCGTGACTCGTGTGAGATGTGTGAGAAGGGCTTTTGAGTTCTATGGCTAACTGTCACGACCATGATATTTACTTTTTTGCACCACATTGTTTTCAAGAATTTGTTTTTGCATGCATTACTGGCGTAAGCACTTGCACTCTGAATGGCTCATCCAAATGCAAACATTGATTCTTCTTTTTTCACTTTTTACAAATGTCATCTATACCATTTTCTTTTATTTCAAACGTTATAGGGGAGGTTCGAGGGAGGGGGGAGGCGGGTGGCGCCACAACACCGAATTCCTTTCATGATGACATTGCCGCGTCTTGTTCTCGATTTCAATTTGAGCTGTAGAGCATTCAGCAGAAAGGTATAAATATGCACTACACAACCAAAATTGTCACTCGCTATTTTACGATGCGTAGCATGGCTGTATTCTTAAAAAATTCTGCGCCAAGTGTGGATCGTCAAGCGAAACCTGCAAGGGGGGGGGGAGGGTACTTTCTATTTTTGAGAATCTTTCACTTTATAGAAGCATATAAATCACTAAAGCAGGCTCAGGCATCTTTGTTTTCAATGCGTACAGATACAAGCATTTTTCCTCATCTGGCTGTTCATTTCCCCAAGCATGATTCCGATATATATATATATATATATATATATATATATATATATATATATATATATATATATATATATATATATATTGTGAAGAAGAAGGTGTGCCTGCAGTGAGCAGCATCGCCAACGCCCGGCTCTCTCGGCTCGTGCTTCGGTTCGTTGCCGGGCCGATCGTTGGACGGTTCTTCACGCTGCCTCGTCACTGTCTTTAACGGCTATTAAACCTCCTCACATTTGGTGGAAGGTGCTGTTAATCCCCGTTGCTACACCCTGGAGCTGCGAAGCCGCACGCTACCACCTGTCATGACTTCTAACGCCACTACATCGACGCCTTCGCTCCAGTTCAACTGCCCTGGCCATCCCAGGCTACGGGAGCCGAAGGTCTTCAGCGGTGCGGATGGGACCGACGTCGAAGACTGGCTCGAGCCCTACGAACTGGTGAGCGCCAACAATGGGTGGGATGAAGCCGACAAGCTGGGCCACGTCATATTTTATCTCACTGGCGTCGCCGAATTGTGGTTTAATAACCACAAACACAACATCCCCACATGGAGCATCTTTAAGACGTCATGTGCTGAAGTGTTCGGTCGGCCGGCTGTCCGCAAGCAGAGGGCAGAACAGCGCTTGCGCATCCGCTCTCAGCGGACTGGCGAGACCTTTACCAGCTATATTGAGGACGTCGTCGACCTTTGTCGACGTGTGAATGACACCATGCCCGAATCTGACAAGGTCAAAAACATCCTGAAGGGCATCGACGACGGCGCATTTCAAATGCTCTTGGCAAGAAATCCGAGCACAGTTTCCGAAGTCGTCAGCTTGTGTCAGAGCTACGACGAATTAAAGAAGCAACGCACTCTGACTCGGCAGCCTCAGCATGGTGGTGAGTCACTGTCCAGTTTCGACACCCTGCCGGACAATTCACCGCTGCTTCAGCAAGTTCGAGCCTTCGTCCGTGAGGAAGTCGCCCGCCAACTTTCCCTAGTGCCCTTCACTCACGTGACCACCACCAGTCTACCTGCCCCGCTTCGCACTGCTATTTCGGAAGAGGTTGCCCAAGCTGTTCCTCTTGCGCACCACGAGCCGCCTCTATCCAGCCTTGCCCCCTGCCAGCGTGTGGCGCAGCCGGTAGGCCCTCCTTTCGCCTATCCGCCAGCCGTGCAGCCTGTGGCCGCGCCCCTAACGTATGCAGCGCAGCCTGTGGCTCCTCCTGTCGCCTGCTCGCAAGTGATGCAGCCTGTAGCAGCGCCGTTCACATATGCAGACGCTGTGCGTAGGCTTCCGCAACCACCCTACACCTCGCGCTCACAGCCCGCACACCCGGCTGCTTATACTGCACCTTGGGTGGCACCACCAGTAGCCAATTCTTGGAGGACGCCCGATAACCGACCGATATGCTACGCCTGCTTTACTCCCGGACACGTTGCCCGCTACTGCCGCCGTCGACATCAGACGTTCGGCGACTATGTCCGATCGTCGCAACCCGGCAGGCAACCCTTCGCGCAATACGCGCCGGTCTCGTCACCTCGCTATGCCCCTCCTAACGACCCCGACTTCGTGACGCCGCGCGCACCCTCTCCTCGTCGGCGATCGCCCTCCCCCATGCGTCGCCAGCCCAGACCTTCTGACCAGGAAAACTAAGCACCGCAGTTCAAGAGGCAAGAACTGCGACATTTTCGAACTGTCTAAGCCCTCGCCCCTCTCCTGCTAACGTGGTCGCAGTAACTGTTGAATGTTATTCTACTTTCGCCCTTGTAGACACCGGCGCCGCTGTTTCCGTTATTGCCGCTAATGTCTTCCGTCTATTACGTAAAGTCACGACGCCGCTTTCGGGACTGTCACTCCACACCGCAAGTGCACAGCAAGTAACGCCTCTCGCAGCCTGCACTGCAAGAGTGTCCATTGAAGGCATTGTTTACACTGTGGAGTTTATTGTCCTCGCTGTCTGTTCGCATGATGTCATCCTCGGATGGGACTTCCTATCCAGCCATAATGCCGTCATCGACTGCGCACGCGCTGAAGTTGAGTTTTCACCCTTTTGTGATGTCCCATTACTTGACGCTCTTCATCAGCCGCCGAAGTTGTTCGTGCATGAAGACACCGATATTCCACCTGAAAACTTCGGACTTGTTCCAGTTTCATGCAACGCCTACACTGACGCTACAGTCTTTTTTATGCCTTCCGATATCTTCACGAGTCGTCGAGCTCTGCCGCTGCCTTTCGCAACGATTGACCTCGCCGCCGGAAGAAGCAATATGTTCATACTCAACCCGCTTTCCACACCTGTCACTTTGCTTGCGGGGAAATGTCTCGGCCGCGTGCAGGATCTCGACCCTTCGTTTTTGGTTGATGTCCCGGATGACTACTGCGACCACCCAAAATCACTGTCGGCCCTCGAGGAGTCGTCCAAGGATACGTTTTCCAGCGCCATCGCCGACACCCTCACTCCCACCGAACATGCCGACCTGCTTAATCTTCTGCATGAGTTCCGGAATTCCTTCGATGTGTCCCAACCTCAACTAGGCCGCACGTCGCAAGTCAAGCATCATGTTGACACCGGCCTACACCAGCCACTGCGTCAAAGACCATACCGTGTCTCCACTGAAGAGCGCCACGTCATCAACGACCAAGTCGAAGATATGCTTCGTAGAGACGTCATTCGACCATCTCACAGTCCCTGGGCGTCTCCTGTCGTCCTGGTGCGTAAGAAAGACGGATCTATCCGATTTTGCGTAGACTATCGTCGTTTGAATAAGATAACCCGCAAGGACGTATATCCTTTGCCGCGCATCGATGATGCCATTGACACCCTTCACGGAGCGGAATTCTTCTCGTCGCTGGATTTGTGGTCTGGCTACTGGCAATTTCCCATGGCTGAAGCCGATCGCCAAAAAACTGCATTTATTTCACCTGACGGACTATACGAGTTTAACATCATGCCCTTTGGGCTTTGTAACGCGCCCGCCACGTTTGAACGACCTATGGATAATACGCTACGTGGCCTCAAGTGGAATATGTGCCTCTGCTACCTCGACGATGTCGTGGTTTTCTCGCACGACTTTCCTACGCACCTCCTTCGCCTCAGGCAGGTTTTGAATTGTCTGACCAACGCTGGCCTGCAGCTTAACCTGAAAAAATGCCGCTTCGCTGCACGCGAGCTCGTCATCCTAGGCCACATCGTCTCGAAGCACGGCGTATTACCTGACCCAGCAAAACTTCGAGCAGTCGCAGAATTTCCCAAGCCGACGACCATGAAGGAACTTCGCAGTTTTGTAGGCCTATGCTCATTTTTCCGGCGCTTTGTTCGCAATTTTGCATCCATCATGTCACCATTAACCCAGCTCCTTCGCGGTGACGTGAACCTCTCCTCCTGGTCCCCTGCATGTGACGTTGCCTTCACTACTCTGCGCCGTCTGCTCACCTCGCCACCTATTCTTCGCCACTTCGACCCAATGGCTCCTACCGAAGTGCACACCGACGCCAGCGGCGTCGGGCTAGGTGCTGTCCTCGCCCAACGAAAACCCGGCTATTCAGAATACGTTGTAGCCTACGCTAGCCGCACTCTGACGAAAGCCGAAACTAATTACAGCGTGACAGAAAAAGAGTGTTTGGCTCTTGTGTGGGTGCTTGGAAAGTTCCGGCCGTACTTATACGGTCGCCCGTTCGATCTAGTAACTGATCACCACGCGCTTTGCTGGCTCTCCACGCTGAAAGACCCTTCTGGCCGCCTTGCGCGATGGGCACTCCGTATCCAAGAGTACGACATTCGCGTCGTATAACGCTGTGGACGCAAACACTCTGACGCTGACGCTCTGTCCCGCTCACCTTTGGCACCAGATCCGACGTGCGGAAACACGTGCCTCCAGTACTTGTCATCGTTAAATCTTGACTCAATCGCCACCGAACAACGTCGTGACCCGTGGATCGCATCTCTTCTCGAATATCTATCCGGTACGCCCAACCTTCCGGTATCTCGATCCCTCCGACGTCAAGCTTTCCATTTTGCCATCCACGATCAACTTCTCCATCGACCCAACTACTCTCCTGATGGCCGCCGGTGGCTACTGGTCATTCCACGCACTTTGCGATCGCAGGTATGCGCTTCTCTTCACGATTATCCACAATGTGGCCACGCCGGGGTGTTCAAAACATATGAACGACTTCGCCATCGCTATTACTGGCGCGGCATGTACAATTTCGTACGCGAATTTATGCGGTGCTGTCCTGACTGCCAGCGACGCAAATCAACACCGCTACGTGCTACTGGCGAATTGCAGCCACTTCCGTGCCCTCCCAAGCCTTTTGATCGCATTGGCGTTGACCTCTACGGCCCCCTTCCATTGACATCAGATGGCAATCGGTCGATTATAGTGGCCGTCGACCATCTAACACGCTACGCCGAAACAGCCGCTTTACCGAGCGCTACCGCTCAGGATGTCGCCTCTTTCATTTTACGTCAATTTATCCTTCGACATGGCGCACCTTGAGAGCTCCTTAGTGACAGAGGCCGCGCTTTTCTCTCCGAGGTCGTCGAAGCTCTGCTTTCGGAATGCCACGTCATTCATCGGAAAACGACAGCATACCACCCGCAGACTAATGGGCTAACGGAACGATTTAACCACACGCTGGGTGATATGCTCTCAATGTACGTGGCATCTAATCATATCAACTGGGACCGTGTTCTCCCATACGTGACATTTGCATACAATACTGCAATACAAACAACCACGGGATTTTCACCTTTCTTTCTTCTTTATAGACGTGACCCTTCCCATACAATTGATACTCTACTTCCCTACCGTCTTGATGCTTCCGAATGTCCACCTATCTCCGATGCTGCTCGACAAGCCGAAGAGTGCCGCCAGCTCGCCCGTGCGTTCACCTCGGACGAGCAGCAACGCCAGAAAGAAAACCGTTGCACCTCTCTTCCGGACCCCAACTATGCCCCAGGCTCTCTCGTGTGGCTTGCCATCCCATACCAAACTCCGGGACTCTCATCAAAACTTGTCCCCCGGTACGAGGGGCCTTACACCGTTTTAGAGAAAACCTCTCCGGTTAATTACCTAATTGAGCCAGTTTCCCGATCGGATGACATGCGCCGGCGTGCACGTGACATCGTCCATGTTTCCCGCCTAAAACCGTATCATGAGCCTCTCCTTGAAACTTCTTAGGTCACCAGGATGGCTCTTTTTTCAGCGGGGGCGATTGTGAAGAAGAAGATGTGCCTGCAGCAATCAGCATCGCCAACGCCCGGCTCTCTCGGCTCGTGCTTCGGTTCGTTGCCGGGCCGATCGCTGGACGGTTCTTCACGCTGCCTCGTCACTGTTTTAACGGCTATTAAACCTCCTCACAATATATATATATATATATATATATATATATATATATATATATATATATATATATATTGGCTTGAGCGGATGAACATACGAAAACCCTTATTGATTCTTACGTTTCGGCCGTGGTCCGGCCTTCGTAGGAATTAATAAAAGTCTGAAGCATATTTTTGTTTACTACTGGATCCACAACATATATATATATATATATATATATATATATATATATATATATATATATATATATATATATATATATATATATATATATATATATATAGCCACTACGAGCCACAGGTGATTGACTGCTCATATCTATCTATAGGACTGGTGAGAACACACATGGGTAAATCCAACGCGTGAGCGTTAGGAAAAGCTCACATCAGCTGCGTTGACCCACCGACTGTGAGAAGGAAAATAAACTGAATCAGCACGGCAAGCTGGGTGAGGTGGAAAAGAACATGCCTGACACTCGTGATTGGGGGCTTGGCGTCACTCTCACGTTTGG